>NC_142798.1:81819275-81832343 GCF_049724085.1 Artemia sp. Qi Xiang Cuo | reverse complement strand
TGGTCAATTATTGGCGTCCTTGGCCCCCCGCCCCCTAACAATTCTGTTCTAGATCCGCCTTTGGCCCTATCTATCTACTTGTTGTCTCTTTTTTCAATCTGTTCTAATATAGAAAAAGATTCATCAAAAACATCATACAAATTTGATGAAAACTGTAAACACTTGAAACTTTTAAGCACTAATTTCGTCCATATGAATGTAGGTAAGGTAACATTCTAGTTGAGTTAGATAAATGAAGCCTTCAGGTTCAAACTGTTCGTGGTAACGAACTGTAAGTAAGGAGTGACCCGGCTCAATGGTAACTGAAACTGTAAGTAGTATCGTAGTAATAGATGCGAATTACACATGGAATTACACAAGCCTGAGGTATGAATATGCAGTACAGTTACACGTGTACATTGTAAAAAGCGACCAATCCTTTAACTACAAAGTGGCCAAGCATTTTTTGAAACTATAGTCAAGGTTGTATAATAGAATTAGACTGGTTTTTTGTTATTGATATGAATTGCGCAAGAATGTGCAGCGTAGCTTCACGTGGACACTTAAAAAAAAGTACGCCTGAGGCAGTGTGGTTACACGTAGACATTTTAAAAAGCGGCTGGTTTTTCTGATTTTTCGAAGATTGCCTTAACTCGAGAGTAGTTTGTTATTAAAAAATTGGATGCTACAATCAGAATTGTTTGATTGACATTTGCAAAAAGGGATAAGGGATTTGCGAATTGGACTGTACGAATGATCTTATTTGAAAAATAAGGAAAAAAACAGAGCTAGATAACATTTGCGAATTGGATCGTATTAAGATGGAGAAAAAGGGTTAAAGTGATTAGCAGTTAAGGTAACCCCAATGGCGTCTGAACAGTGTTGTCAGTTTAAAATAGTGTTTAACGTCATACTATACTAAAAACTTGATACTAAGAGAGATGTAGATGGCAAGAAAAGAATTTTAATAACGGATAGCTTTACCTCTCCGATGTGTTCTGTATAATACACAAGTGGTGTTTGAACAGTGTTGTCAATTTAAAATAGAGTTTAACGTTATACTATACTAAAAAGTTGATACTAAGAGAGATGTAGATGGCAAGAAAAGAATTTTAATAACGGATAGCTTTACCTCTCAGATATGTTCTGTATAATACACAAGTAGTATTTGAACAGTGTTGTCACTTTAAAATAGGGTCTAACGTTATAGTATACTAAAAAGTTGATACTAAGAGAGATGTAGATGGCAAGAAACGAATTTTAATAAAGAAATTCAGAACAAACCTTAGAAATCCTTGCAAATCAAGTAGTAAGGTGCATGTGAGTACGAACCATCAAGGATCATAAGCACCAACGATCCTAACCACCAGAGACCTCAACCCCCCAAAGGTCCCCTATCTCCAAACTCGAAGGGGCACCCCCCCTTCAACTTTTTGGCCCCCTCCCCCCATTTTTTTCTTTTTTTTGGCAAATAACATTTTTTCTGATAACAAGTATCATTCATTGCGATCGTAGCTTTCAAATGTGAAACTTAAGTCCGTTTTTGGATCGAAAAATAAACTATTTCTGTAAAACCTGAGTTGATAAGGGTTTTTGACCGTAAACTCTAGTTTTTTGTAAGAAAATTATGGAAAATACAATTCTCTGGTTCAAATGTGAAACTTAACTCCCTTTTTGGATCGAAAAAATAAACTATTTCCGTAAAATCTGAGCTAATAAGGGATTTTGACCGTAAACTCTAGTTTTTTGTAAGAAAATTATGGAAAATACGATTCTCTGGTTCAAATGTGAAACTTAAGTCCATTTTTGGATAAAAAAAAAAACTATTTCTGTAAAATCTGAGCTATTAAGGGTTTTTGCCCGTAAACTATAGTTTTTTGTAAGAACATTATGGAAAATACAATTCTCTGGTTCAAATGTGAAACTTAAGTCTATTTATGGATCGAAAAATAAAACTATTTCCATAAAATCTGAGCTAATTAGGGTTTTTGACCGTAAACTATAGTTTTTTGTAAGAAAATTATGGAAAATACAATTCTATGGTTCAAATGTGAAACTTAAGTCCATTTAGGATCGAAAAAATAAACTATTTCTGTAAAATCTGAGCTAATAAGGGTTTTTGACCGCAAACTCTTGTTTTTTTGTGTAAAAAAATTATGGAAAATACAATTGGTTGGCTCATAGGTGAAACTTAAGTCCATTTTTCGTTAAGCCTCAGAGTTAATAAATTCATTATCAACATCCTTTGTCAAATATGTCGGATAAAATTGACAAAATCTAAGTATCAGAGTGAATATTTTTTTAACAACATCCTTTGCCAGAATCATCGAATAAAATTGATAAAATATAAGTGTCAGAGTGAATAAATTTTTCTATCAACATCCTTTGTCAGATACATCAAATAAAATTGACAAAATCTAAATTTCAGAACGAATAAATGCTTTAACAACATCCTTTATTGGATATGTCGGATGAAATTGAGAAAATCTAAGTATCAGAGTGACTAAATTATATATCAACATCCTCTTCTCGGATACATAGGACAAAATTGATAGAATGTGAGTGTCAGTGCGAATAAATTTTTTTGTTAACATCCTTTTTAGGATACATAAATATAAAATAGACAAAATCTAAATTTCATAAAGAATAAATGCTTTAACAACATCCTTTATCGGATATGTCGGATAAAATTGACAAAATCTAAGTATCAGAGTGACTAAATTTTTTTTATCAACTTCCTTTGCCAGATACATCGAATAAAATTGATAAAAAATAAGTGTTAGAGTGAATAAATTTTTTTATCAACATCCTTTGCCAGATACATCGAATAAAATTTATAAAATATAAGTGTCAGAGTGAATAAATTTTTCTATCAACATCCTTTGTCAGATACATCAAATAAAATTGACAAAATCTAAGTATCAGAGTGACTAAATTTTTTCTATCAACATCCTTTGCCAGATACATCGAATAAAATTGATAAAATATAAGTGTTAGAGTGAATAATTTTTTTTATCAACATCCTTTGCTAGATACATCGAATAAAATTGATAAAATATAAGTGTCAGAGTGAATAAATTTTTTTTATCAACATCCTTTGTCAGATACATCAAATAAAATTGACAAAATCTAAATTTCAGAACGAATAAATGTTTTAACAACATCCTTTATCGGATATGTCGGAAAAAATTGACAAAATCTAAGTATCAGAGTGACTAAATTCTATATCAACATCCTTTTCTCGGATACATAGGATAAAATTGATAGAATCTAAGTGTCAGTGCGAATAAATTTTATTATCAACATCCTTTGTCAGATACATCAAATAGAATTGACAAAATCTAAATTTCAGAATGAATAAATGCTTTAACAACATCCTTTAACAATGTCGGATAACATTGACAGAATCTAAGTATCAGAGTGACTAAATTCTATATCAACATCCTTTTCTCGGATACATTGGATAAAATTGACAGAATCTAAGTTTTCAGTGTGAATAAATTTTTCCATCAACATCCTTTGTCAGATACATCAAATAAAATTGACAAAATCTAAATTTCAGAACGAATAAATGCTTTAACAACATCCTTTATCGGATACATAGGATAAAATTGACAAAATTGGTAACAGGCTCAATTATACTACTACTACTGTCTCAACAACTCACCAGCAGCATTTCCATATCGCTCTTCTGGGGCAACAAAACCAATTATAGATATCAAATTATGGTTATATATATATATATATATATATATATATATATATATATATATATATATATATATATATATATATATATATATATATATATATATATATATATATATATATATATATATATATACATATATATATACACACACACACACACACACACACACACACACACACACACACACACACACACACACACACACACACACACACACACACACACACACACACATATATATGTATGTATATATATGTATGTATATATATGTATGTATATATATATATGTATGTATATATATGTATGTATATATATGTATGTGTGTGTGTGCGCGCGCGCGCGCGCGTGTGTGCACACACTACACACACACACACACACACACACACACACACACACACACACACACACACACACACACACACACACACACACACACAACCAATAATTTGATATCTATAATTGGTTTTGTTGGCCTCAGGCGGCTTGGTGCTGCGGTGAGTTGTTAGTAGTAGTAGTAGTATAATTCGTTTGTTACCCAGGTAGGTACCAGGAGGCCCCAAGCGTTAATAGGTCTAAATCTGTCCCTGTTTTTTGAAATACACTTATTTTAAACCTGGTTTTGACCAAATCCTTTCTGAAATATTGAAAAGAAGTTTTGCTGAAATACTTTTGAAAATGCTCCCTTCATTTCATGAACACGTGATAATCTGAATTGAGCTTTGTTTTTCTTTTTTAGACTCCCTGTCTCCTACAGAAAAGAATTGGCTCACGTCTAAAAATTTCGTCACCGAATCGACGTGAATCGTCACTTAACCTGTCAAAAATGAATGCATTTCCTTCACCTTTTACAGCCCTTTTAAGAAAACTAACAAGCAGCGACGACACCATAGTGACTATTCAATGTAATGGTGGAGATGTTAGGGCTAAGAAGAGTCTACTAACAACAGTAAGTGATGTGTTTAGATGCATGTTCGAACATGATTTTCTTGAGAACAAGACAAATACAGTTATGACAGATGATGTGCATTTCCCAACTATGGACTTTATTATTCAGTGTTATACACGTGAAACTTCTGCTTTGGTAGACAATGAAGTGGACATGGATGATTTTGAATATATTGTTGAGAAATACAATTTTTTAGGCATCCGGGATGAAGCTGCTGAGATGATGATTCATATTTACAGAGAAACAGGTGATATAGCAGCCCTCGCGAATGTTTTTTTTATTTGTGACAGTCAAAAGTGGAGGATGACTGCTTTAAAAGAAATTGTTCCAATCATTACTGCGGGGAAACCAGCACCATATTTTATTGATTTATTTACAATCGATGAATTTAAAAAGTTTTCCAAAATTTGCTGTAGCGTAATGAAAGACTTTAAAGTCGAGCAGTGGCAAAGTTTTTTAGAGGCATTTTGTAGCTGGGCGAAATGTCCAGGGAATCCGGAAGAAAGATCCATGGCATCCTTAGAAATTTTGGGAATGGTTAACATCGAACAATTCCCACATGCTACAGTTCTGACACTACTTGAAAACTTGAAATTTTGTAATTCAATGCAAATAATTAAGTCGATTTCAGAAAGATCGTTGCGTTACATCCTAAAAATGGAAGTAAAAAATCCGCCAAAAATCCAGAAGTCCAATCTGCCCCCTAAACCTTCGTCGACAAAGATCAATTGCGACCAGTGTGGACATACTGACGAGCTTCCTTACCATTATTCATCAAAATGCACAGGAAGACACATTAGATGCACGAAAACCGAATGTCCACATAACTTACAGGTTCTAAATGATACAGGATATAAATGTTATGTAAGACTTATATATCCAAACTTAGAATCTCGTGTTTTCGGGTCTGTGACTGGCTAATAAACAATTGAGTTCAATGTGCTAGAAATTATTATCAAAGTTTCCCAGAAACTTAAAATCTTGCTTCTAAGACATAAGTAAATTCTCAGTGTACCGCCAATGTAGATGAAATAAGTAATGGGATCAATAATGTTACATTAGTAAAGTGATATCCACAGTGTTATTCAAGTAAAAATAAAACAATTTTGATCATCGAATTATGTTGTAAACCTATTTAGTTTTTCCTACTTAAAGGTACTTCTATGTTTGAAACAAGACCGTACCCAGAGGGGGGGGGGTATAAAGGTACTTCTATGTTTGAAACAAGACCGTACCTGGAGGGAGGTTAGGGGTTTTTGACCCCCTCCCCCCACGAAATGTTTGTCTGACTCGTAAATACGTAACAAAAAAGGATATAAACAAATTTTGTATGTTTTTTTTGACGTTTTTTTTGTGAAAAACACCCCCCCCCCAAAAAAAATTAAGTAAAACCCCACCTCCGAAAAAAATCCTGGGGAAGGCCTTGGTTTGAAATACTGGCACATGCTTAGCCATAAGAGTACTCGCAAGTCATGGATAACTTCCTATTCTCTCTAAATGTCTTTCTCTCAAAATCGCTTAACTTTCCCATTTTCTCTCGTTTTCTTTTTCTCAGTGTACTTTCTTGCTCTAAGGTATTATGAGTACAAGTATTATAAATCAGTATTATGCTCATTTAGTTACAAGCTTCATCCTAAACTAAATAACTTGAGTTTATAATCCATACCTCTCTAAAACTTCTTACCTTTCAACACTTTAAGTCAACTTTAGGACAGTTTTGTTCAAATAGAACATATTTGTAACAAATAATTTACAACTCACATTCTCAAGGTTTAAATACATATAAAATAGAGCTCAAATAAAAAAAACAGAATATAATTTTTTTTTTTAAATGCTTATAATATTTCTAACACTATAGTTATGCTTTTAAGAACTGCGTAAACGAAAACCAAATTAATGTAGAAACCTCTTTTTCTCCATTTCTACCACAAATATACAGGGTTTAAAATTAAGCTTGGTTTGAAGAGGTATTTCTGGGTTGCTGAGTTAAGGACTACTGAATTTATTTATAGTTCTAATTCTTATAGCTTATCCTAATAACTATATGGTGCCATGACCAGAGAATAGTTCTTTGCCACTTACATAAAGAAATTTAAGGGCCTTAACTGTATTTGAACAAAGAATTTGTTTATTTTTCAACTTAAATAGCAGAATAAGTCAGCCTTCTAAGTTTGAAAGAGAAGATTGAGTCGCTTAACATAGAAGCAGGTGAGGATGCAGAGGTGATGGTTGATCACGAGAAAGTCGACCTCACATCTTGATCTTGCAGCAAGACCAGGGGTTTTCCACCTCACCTGGCATCTTACATTCAGAACACACGTGGTAATTTATTCAGCTATAAGCTCCCCGGATTCACGGTGACTGAGCCAGCAGAGTCACACCACTGACCCTCGGCCAAAGTCCTAAAGGTATAGAATACGGCATTGGACTTTACAGTCCCTACCGGCAGTGCTGATCTCCGTTTCTTGAACCTTCAGCCTAGAAGTGCAATGGGGGGTTGGGGGCCAACCATCCTGTGCTTTGGCACACCCGTCCGGTCTACCTTCCCCAGATTTCTCCAGGTACCCATTTAAAGCTGGGTCGACTCTGGCTGAGCTTACAGAGTCAGGCCACCAGCCCCCGTCACAAACCAAATAATTGTGTATACTAGGATTCGAACCCTCATCCTCTCAGACCAAGGATACTAAATCCAGCGCACCAATCCACTTAGCTAGGACGGCTATTAAAGTCCTAAAGGATATAAGAAATATCCCCACTAACCAAAGTGGTATTATAAGTGAGGATGGTGGGTAGAGTAGAGATTTAAGTAGTAGAATAGCCTAAGCACAAGGGGTTTTCTCGTAGCTGAAAAAAATTTGGAAGAACCAAAATGGAAAAATTTTATTTCAAAATAACTCCATTTTATTAATCAAACAACAATTGTATATGTATCTCTTTTTTGTCCAATATAATATTTAATGAAAACTGGCATACTACTACTATTTCGGAGTGAAAAAAAAACGATCTAAGTAGGTCAAGACTTTGCAGAAATTCCTTTAAGACCTTAATAAAAAAACATTCATATGAATGACTTCAAAAATACCCAGACAATAAATACCCTTTTGAACATTTACATATTTTCTAAAAGCACGAGGGAAGCAGGCACCAATGCCCTTACATTATGTATTTTTTTCTGTCTAAAGTATGTATTATAAATTGTGGATAAGGATCTGGCTGTAAGTACACTTGCCAGTCAAGGCCAACCAGTTCTAAAAGTCATTGAGACCTCATCTAGTCATTTTGTCTACTAATTACAGCACCGAGGCAAACACAGCCGTGCACGCTCCTCCTTGATCCCAATCTATTCAAAGCATAACACATCATTTTTATGTGTTTTCTACACGATTTAGAATGGACAACGTCATTTGGTGTATTTTTAGAAGACTCTCAGTAGACAATTCAATTTCTTTATGTATTTATTCTTGTTTTCAAGGCCCATCCTTGGGATTGCATGACAGATTGGGGCGATTTGACTGTAAATATCTTTGAAAAAAATAATAATAAGTGTTTCATAAGATAGTATTTAGTAGTCCCAAAGAAGGTTTATTAATACGCTCATTAGGCTAAATTTACAGCGCACTTTAAAAATACTTGTTATTCAAACTCAACAGTGCTTGCGTTTGATCCATCGTTCTTGAAGAATTTGCACATGCAGTCCAATTATCGCGTAAGAAACGGGAGGTAGATTAGAGGGAAGCTCCCTCATATACGGATTGATTTCTGTTCGTAAGTTTTAATGTCGATCTTAATTTCGCTTGAAAAAAAAAAAAAATTATTTTTTTTATTTCATTGCAGCTAAAACGAGCTTCCGTATAAATAAGCAAAGTCATGAAAAGTAACGTATAAATAGACATTTTTTACTTTTAAAATGCCGCTTTTTCAGCTTGAGCAAAATTTCCTTCATCTTGAAAGATTAATCCTTCTAAATAATTACATTTTTAGGAGGAAATGTCGCTGTTACACTGTTTCTTCAGAGTAAACATATTAGTCATTCAAATGCTTTAAACCATATGCTAAGCTGTTCTCAAAAGGAAATTTCCTTTACCGACGTTTTAAATAGTCGCAGTCGAAAGAGGTCAAGGGCACAAGTAGTCGCAGTCATACCAGTTACACCTGTAAGCTTATCGCAAAAGACCGCGTTTCAAAGGAACCATGATATAATAGTAATTTATTTATGCCCTCTATACATACAAGATGTACACAGAGGAGTATAGGAAATAAATGAAAAGAAAACTGAAAAATACAAAATTATATTTCTAGTGAAAAGGATAATAACAAGTAGCTCATAATACTCAATAACTCATGAATATATAATAAATAGCTCGAGATAACTCATTAGTGCATAACACCAAAAACACTCATAAAACATAACGCATAAACAATCATAATACATAACGCATAAATAGCTGTTTTATTAAAGCAATGGCGACAAAACTATTTTCCATTAAACGAGACAATTAAGGAGAAAATCTATTCTATTTTCTCTAGATCGTCTAAGAAATCGGTCGTATTGTTGATCCATTTTAACATTAATATCAAATATTCCGAATTGTCGCATAATATACCTATTTTTGAACCACAGTGGAATTCCAAGAAAATATTTACAAAACCGGAAGAAGTACACGCGGATACGCTTTTTAGTACTTTTACTTAATTACTTCAAAAATGGAAAAATGAAAAATACATGAGGTGCAAAAATTGAATTATAAATTATAGCAAGTGTTTGTTTATCAAAACGATCTTTCACCCTGACTAGCAGGCCATAAGTTTTCCTAGTACAGAAGATAACACCAACTCCCGCGTAGCTTTAATTGTTGGGCCAAAAGGCAAGCCAAGGTAATAACAGATCGATATGCTTCATATATGAATTTCTGTATGACTATCTTCCCGTCTCACTTATATATCAGATCAAAAAATTTCTGGTACAACATAATGAAAATCTTGAAAAAAGTTTCTTCAGTTAACCAAGAAAACAATACTTTGTTATCTTTCTTGTCAGAAAAATGTTGATAGTACAGCCATAGATAAGAGGCAAACAAGAGATAAAGGGTCAACAAAAGTTCTGCATATGAGATAATGCTAGTAGGTGTAAAATTTTCGATATCAAATCAGCATACTTTGTCTGATTTCTAGTTTGACCTTTCAGATACTTCGTAAGTAAATTTTAAGTTTTATTTTCAGTATCAACATAGTTTCTATTATGACTCAAGCTCATTTGTAGTTCCATTACTGATTGTTGACGCCACAAGTCTAAAGCCACCAGTGGTTTTAGAGTGTCTATTTCTTGTTTTTGATGATTGTTTAATCGATGCATCTAGGCTTTAAAAATCACCTTTAAAAATTAAAATATAACTGAAAATAACAAATTATTAAATCATGTCTGATTCTTCAATCCCGGCTGAATTAATCCCGTATATTTAATCTGAATTAATTTTGTGGCATGTGGACTCAAGCGATGTCGATTGAGGTTTACGCCTCAAAGGGTATAACTCAAAGAGTCGAATTAGCTTCTATATATAACTAAGTATTTGTTGGGGTAGCAAATGATAAACTTGGCCCTCGTACTCTTGCCAAATTGTTTGCAGGGAGTCCGAATTCAAAATCTCGTACAAGTAGTAACCAAGGTACTATTTTGCTTACTGCCCTAGCAATTTCTATGTTATTTGCGTACTGCCATAGGACTATGCTATTTGCGTACTGCCCTAGCAATCTCTATGTTATTTGCGTACAGCCATAGGACCATGCTATTTGCGTACTGCCCTAGCAATTTCTATGTTATTTGCGTACTGCCATAGCAATTTCAATGTTATTCTATAGAAGCTCTTCACCTTTTCAAAGAGATTCAGAGCTCCCTCTTATGACCTTCTGGATTTGCGTACTGCCCTAGGAATCTCTATATTATTTGCGTACTGCCATAGGACCATGCTATTTGCTTGCCTGTATAGCAATTTCAACGTTATTCTAGTTTTTTTCTGACACAATTTACCGGATTTCTATTTCATGATATACAAGTTTTTTTTAGGCTAAATCCGTGTCAGAAAAACCGGTGTGTCTTTTTTTAGCTGCCAATATATTCAATTATTTTTTTGTATATATTCAGGTTTCAAATTAGGATTTTCAACAGTTTGAATAGTTCATTCAACCTATCAGTATCAGTATTTTTGCGATCATTTACATAGATATGGAATATTCTAAGCAGCTTCTGGTGAGTAAAATTTTCTCGTTATTATAATAAAAAGAAATTGTCTCGCCATTAAGTTAAGGAAGAAATTCCTTCCTTACACTGTGTGGTTAAAAAAAGCTTCCTTCTTTTAAATATTAAACAGTCCATGTATTTCAATTTTAGTAAATATTCAAAAAAAGAGAGAGGCATGTTCACATTGATTTTGGTTCATTGTATATGAAAAAAAAAACATTCCATTTATTTCAATTTTAGTAAATATTCAAAAAAAAGGGACTCGTGTTCACTTTGATTTTGGTCCATTGTATATGAAAAATTAAAATAGAATTTAGATACTATGGAATTGAAGATCCAATGCCCTCTGTTAATATTTTGAATAAGTAAGAATTGAGCTAGCTAATTAAATTTTGTCATTTTTTTTTATTTCAAATTTTGACGGTTTAGTGCCATGATATTCGTAATTTAGGTATATAAGTTTTTAAAAAAAACTTTGAATATATAAAAAAAAATATATAATTGTAAACTTTTCGTGTTTTTTACTATGGAATTGAAGGCCAAATGCCCCCCCCCCCGTTTTGTATTTACGCGAAGAAACGTTTGAGCAGAAAAAAATTGATTTATAAAAAGTAGCAGGCATTCTAAAGCACTAATAGTATGAGCGCTACGAGTTTCAGAATCGACTTTATAGGTCAAATTATATCACGGGAAGAGGGTTTTATAATCCTCCTTCCCTTCAAACTCAAAATTTTCAAAAAAATTTATTTTAAAAAGCTTTTTAAATATTTATAAAGCACTAATAGATTGAGCGCTACAAGTTTAAGAATTGACTTTATAGGTCAAATTATATCACGGAAAAAGGGTTTTAAAATCCCCTTCCCTCCAAACTCAAAATTTTCAAAAAATTTTATTTTAAAAAGATTTTTAAATATTTCTAAAGCACTAATAGTTATAGCACTACACACATCAGAATTGACTTTATAGGTCAAATTATATCACGGGAAGAGGGTTTTAAAATCCCCCTTCCCTCCAAACTCAAAATTTTCCAAAATTCTACTTCAGAAGCTTTTTTAAATATTTGTAAAACTTTATGACATAGAGCATTACAAACATCAGAATTGACTTTATAGGTCAAATTATATTATGGGGAGATGTTTTTGAAATCACCTTTCCCTTCTTCCCTTCCCTCGAAACTCAAAATTTTCAAAAATTTTATTTTAAAAGCTTTTTAAATATTTCTAAAGTGCTACAAACACCAGAATAAACTTTAGACGGCAATTTATCTGTAAAAGAGGGCTTATTACTAAATTTTTCTTCTTTTTTTAAGGATGTTGAGATGGATTCATGCCCTCCCTCTGAAAAGAGACCAAGACGGGATGATATCGCATCAATGCAAGCTGCAAGACCAACAGTAATCAGATTTGCTAATTCCAATGCACGTTCGTTGGACCGGGCAGGGGTCTCTATGCAACCTGACAAGAAATTCGAGTCAGCCTCATCTGATCAAGATGGAGGGAACACTCCTCTTCACGCCTTGCCAGGGACTCCTGATGTACAAGTGCAGCCAGAACTTGTAAATGTATATATTTTTTTTCTTTTCCGTATTTTTTTTCAAAAATAAGACAAATTTTTCTCAACTGCATAACTTTTGATGAGTAAAACTTAAATTTTTTTCTAAACTATTCTATAATAATAATCCTATTTCATTTTCTTTCATTAAACAAATTAGCAATATATAAAAGAGTGGTTATAACACACCGAAGTAGCAAATTGCTTATCATAGATTTATAAAACTTTACCTGTAATTTCTGTTTTAACCAAGATGTTTTCTAATGCAAAAAATCCGATTATTTCTTTAAACAAATAACTATTATTTCACACTTGAAAATCGAACAATCATTCTTAAACTGAGATGTGTTTTTCACCTAGCTTTTGTGTGTATATTTAATCCGTTTATCAAAATAACCCATCGCAATGGTTGGATACTAACCTGACAGGCATAAATTTGAACCTTAATCGCTACAAAGTGAGTCTCAAATAACATGTACCGCTTTTTTTCCGTATATCCGATAATTCCAATGCTTCACTAAATATCAACTGAATTATATTTTAACCCGTCAAAAATTATGAGAAAATTAAGAATTTTTGAAGTAGAAATTCAAACATCGCATAAATTGTTTCCACAGCGCATTTCTATCTGACGCTGTTTCAGCA
>NC_142798.1:81786775-81816775 GCF_049724085.1 Artemia sp. Qi Xiang Cuo | reverse complement strand
TTCTCAAGCATTAATTTCTAAATGATTTATATGATTTGTTGACGGTCAAGGGCATATATCCTTATGACTATTATTGTTCCATGTCGAGATTCACCGAGGAAACTATTCGTTCAATTGAATCGTTTTACGAAAGTCTACACGATCGTAGGTGCACCCCCGAGGAATACAGTTTAGCTAAAAAAGTTTGGGCAGAGGGAGGGTGTAAACATGGGTTTGACTACTGCAAGCTGTATTAGTCGAGTGATGTTTTAACTTTGTTAGACATTATGTGTAAAAATATGGATAAAATCAATGAAGAGTTTAATCTTGATTTTGGCTATTATTTTTCTTCGCCTCATCTGGTGATGGACCTTATCCTAAAAATTAGTGGGGAAAAAATTGAGCTAATTACAGACATTGATCAGCATCTGTTCATAGAAAGATCAATGATGGGGGGTTTTGTTTTTCACGGTAACCGCATCTTGGAAACTGATCCAACAGGAGAGAAGACGGGGACAAAATCGGATGCTGTTTTCCTTGATATGAATTCTCTCTACCCCTCGGCCATGTCCCATTATGCGCTACCTTGCGGCGACTATAAATGGCTCAATGACCCTCAAGCTCCCCATTTCCCCAACATTGGCGACAGTGTTGAGGAGAATGGACCGGTTGGATCGTGCAGACAAAATTTGACACGACACACAAACAGAGTCATAGTGAGAGAGATATCCAAAAAGTTGGGTTGATCTAGGTTCACTTAGAGTGGCGCGCCACTCTAAGTGAACTTCGTAAGAAAAACTTCGTTTTTCTGCACTTGAATTAATTCGCTCAATGATTTGGGGAAAAAACTGTAGGAATCTAAAAAGCAAATTTTATTCGTATACTCAACGTCGGCTTCAACAAATTTCCACATAAATTCCAAAACAAGTAGTTTTTCCGATGACTTAGTTTTGATTTTTTAGGAAAAGCTGTCTATCACCCATGCATCATCATTCACTGTTCCATTTCCTTGAAGATACGCCAATGCTGGTAGCAAATTATTCAGACCGTAATTAGAGTTATGTATAAAGACCGGAAGAAAAAGTTGCTGTTTAATTTTTAAATTACATGAATTGTGAGCCCACCCTCGAAAGTTACTTTTTCCCGTTGAATCGGGGTCAATAAGGTGATTGTGGTCCTGGACCGCGTCTTTTCGGGCAAGGGCACCCCTACATACCCAGCAAAATTGTCCCATTTTTCAACGCCAGTTGCTCTTTATCTGACAATGTCATCGGGTAGTTGGTGTGACGTAATCGTGAAACTGCGTCGTTTGCTGTTTTTATTAAAGATACCAACAGCTTTTCCATGCTGCCCTCCTCGTCCATAGTAAAAAAAACTCTTCCAATTGCATTTTATTGTTGGAATCGCGACGAGCGTGTGTTTAGGAACACGCAACTAGTTTGTGATCCTTGACTGTATTTGGCTTTGGTGGATCTGATACCTCAACCAGTCTTGTTTCACAATCTAAAGACACTTTATCAACTTGTAGCAGGGAATTTTGGAAATTTTTAAATTGTAGAGTGTCTTTGCCTTCTGCCGGCATTTCAATTCTTTGATTGCCATGAATTTTGCAATGCCCCATGTGATCTGAGAATGTTCGCTCAGATCTAAATGGAGAATGGCACAAGGGGCAATAGAAACATTCCCCGTTCTTCGTGCCTTGGGATAGAAGTACAACTTAATGATGTAACGGGGAAAAAATTACCATAGAAATTTACATCTTTGGCAGGCTCCTAAATAATCCAGATCCAATTTTTTACGTTTTCCACAATCGGTGTCCTCACTGAATACAAAACCCCTTTTTTATTTGGTTTTTCCCCCCATCTACGAATTCAGTGTCATACTGGAGAACAATCACCCCCCCCCCAAGATTTTCATTTTCTTTATCGAATATGCTTATTTATTTCAAGGACACTGGATACTTTACCTCTAAACAGTCAAAATTTACTTTAGGGAAATTTTTTACACCATTACGAGCAAGTCCGTAGAGATTTTTCATCGTTTAATCTTTGTTTAATATTTTATGGACTACCGCTAAAAATGCATACTTAAAACATTGCAGCCCCGTGTCAAATCTGAAACCCTGAACCCCTCCCGTAACCGAAAAATCTGGGTGGCAATTTATTCGTCGACTACCCCACCCCCCTCTTAAAATAAAGTTTTTTTTAAATCTACTGAGATTCATATCCATGTGTTCAATGTATAAAATGGTGGACCCACTTCCTCTCTCATTAAATGTGTCCAAAGTTGATATTAATTTATTCAACCCGTTTAAAACGTTGTCTTCAAATTCGTTTAGACCTGGGTAAAGTCTGGTTGCCTGTTGAAAAATGAAAATAAAAAATATCCCCGGATGTCCCCTTTTGTAAATAAACTTTTTGATTCACTAATGCTTTAACCCCTCCTTGACCCTCCCATTTCTGAATCTGAATCTCAATTTTTGCTCGAATTCTGTTGATGTAGTTATGGAGAACTATCACAGGGTCAGTTAAAATAGTGCCCGCGTTTTCCTCGGGAGGGTTAAAATCTACCCTGTATGTTTGCAAGTGACTTAGAGCAGACTCTAACAAATAAAATTCACGTAATTCCGGGGACATAGCACTATTTTCATGTCCTGCACCTATTTGTACAGGATCCAATTCACTAATAGTAAAGTTGTCGTTAAAAATGTCCCCGGAAGAATTAGACCCTACAATTTTCATAAGACTGTCTATTTCTTCAGCTGTAAATTGAAAATCCAGGGGGATATCAAATAACGTACCTTCACTAACATCATCATCCGGCGAGAGGGGACAATTACCCATGATACTTTGTAATCCTGGACCAGAGTAGGCATAAGTTTTCACAGCTTCCCCCTGAAACTAGAAAATTAATAGATTAAGTTTTTTTTTCTTTGACGAAAGTTTTATCGCAATTATAACACACTTTTCTTTTTTCTTTTTTTTTATCAAACAATGTATAATAAATTACAAATTTTGTTAATAACACAGTGACACACACACACACACACACACACACACACTGACACACACACATAAACACACACACACACACACACAGACACACACACACAGACACACACACACACACACACACACACACTGACACACACACGCAAACACACACACACACACACACACACACACACACGCTGAAATATTCTTACAGGTTGATATTGCGTTTCTAACCCCTTAGCCTATATTCTATTAGCCTATAACGTGCTGCTGAAACAACGTCAGATAGAAATGCGCTGTGGAAACAATTTATGCGATTTTTGAATTTCTACTTATAAAATACCTAATTTTCTCATAATTTTTGACGGGTTAAAATGTAACTCAGTTGATATTTAGTGAAGCATTGAAATTATCGGATATACGGAAAAAAAAGCGGTACATATTGTTTGAGACTCAGTTTGTATTGATTAAGGTTCAAATTTATGCCTGTCAGGCTAGTATCCAACCATTGCGATGGGTTATTTTGATAAACGGATTAAATATACACACAAAAGCTAGGTGCAAAACACATCTCAGTTTAAGAATGATAGTTATTTGTTTAAAGAAATAATCGGATTTTTTGCATTAGAAAACATCTTGGTTAAAAGAAAAATTACAGGTAAAGTTTTATAAATCTATGATAAGCTATTTGCTACTTCTGTGTGTTATAACCACTCTTTTATATATTGCTAATTTGGTTAATGAAAGAAAATGAAATAGGATTATTATTATAGAAGAGGTTAGAAACAAATTTAAGTTTTACTCATCAAAAGTTATGCAGTTGAGAAAAATTTGTCATATTTTTGGAAAAAAATACGGAAAAAAAAAAAAATATATACATTTACAAGTTCTTGCTGCACTTGTACATCAGAAGCCCCTGGCAATGCGTGAAGAGGAGTGTTCCCTCCATTTTGATCAGATGAGGCTGACTCGAATTTCTTGTCAGGTTGCATAGAGACTCCTGCCCGGTCCAACGAACGTGCATTGGAATTAGCAAATCTGATGACTGATGGTCTTGCAGCTTGCATTGATGTGATATCATCCCGTCTTGGTCTCTTTTCAGAGGGAGGGCATGAATCTATCTCAACATCCTTAAAAAAAGAAGACAAATTTAGTAATAAGCCCTCTTTTACAGATAAATTGCCCTCTAAAGTTTATTCTGGTGTTTGTAGCACTTTGGAAATATTTAAAAAGCTTTTAAAATAAAATTTTTGAAAATTTTGGTTTGGAGGGAAGGAAAGGAGGGGAGAGTGATTTCAACAACATCTCCCCATAATATACTTTGACCTCTAAAGTAACTTCTGATTTTTGTAGTGCTCTATGTATTAAAGCTTTACAAATATTTAAAAAGCTCATGAAGTAGAAATTTGAAAAATTTTGAGCTTGAAGGGAAGGTGGATTTTAAAACCCTCTTCCCGTGATATAATTTGACCTCTAAAGTCAATTCTGATGTGTGTAGTGCTATAACTATTAGTGCTTTAGAAATATTTAAAAAGCTTTTTAAAATAAAATTTTTTGAAAATTTTGAGTTTGGAGGGAAGGGGGATTTTAAAACCCTCTTCCTGTGATATAATTTGACCTATAAAGTCAATTCTGAAACTTTTAGCGCTCAATCTATTAGTGCTTTAGAAATATTTAAAAAACTTTTTAAAAATTTTTTTTTTGAAAATTTTGAGTTTGAAGGGAAGGAGGATTATAAAACCCTCTTCCCGTGATATAATTTGACCTATAAAGTCGATTCTGAAACTCGTAGCGCTCAATCTATTAGTGCTTTAGAATGCCTGCTACTTTTTATAAATCAATATTTTTCTGCTCAAATGTTCCTTCGCGTAAATACGAAACGGGGGGGGGGGATTAGGCTTTCAATTCCATAGTAACAAACACGAAAAGTTGACAATTATATATTTTTTTTTATATATGCAAAGTTTTTTTAAAACTTATATACCTAAATTACGAATATCATGGTACTAAACCGTCAAAATTTGAAATAAAAAAAAAATGACAAAATTTAATTAGTTAGCTCAATTCTTACTTATTCAAAATATTAACAGAGGGCATTGGATCTTCAATTCCATAGTATCTAAATTCTATTTAAATTTTTCATATACAATGGACCAAAATCAAAGTGAGCACACCTCTCTTTTTTTGAATATTTACTAAAATTGAAATACATGGACTGTTTTTTTCATATTCAATGAACCAAAATCAAAGTGAACATGTCTCTCTTTTTTTGAATATTTACTAAAATTGAAATACATGGACTGTTTAATATTTAAAAGAAGGAAGCTTTTTTTAAAAAAAGAGGTAACCACACAGTGTTAGGAAGGAATTTCTTCCTTAACTTAATGGCGAGGCAATTTCTTTTTATTATAATAATGAGACAATTTTACTTACCAGAAGCTGCTTAGAATATTCCATATCTATGTAAATGATCGCCAAAATACTGATACTGATAGGTTGAATGAACTATTCAAACTGTTGAAAATCCTAATTTGAAACCTGAATATATACAAAAAAATAATTGAATATATTGGCAGCTAAAAAAAAAAACACCGGTTTTTCTGACACGGATTTAGCCTAAAAAAACTAGTATATCATGAAATAGAAATCCAGTAAATTGTGTCAGAAAAAAACTTGTCCTTCATAACATGTTATGCAAAGCTTCTATAGAATAACGTTGAAATTGCTAGACAGGCAAGCAAATAGCATGGTCCTATGGCAGTACGCAAATAACATAGAGATTACTAGGGCAGTACGCAAATCCAGAAGGTCATGTGAGGGAGCTCTGAATCTCTTTGAAAAGGTGAAGAGCTTCTATAGAATAACATTGATATTGCTATGGCAGTACGCAAATAACATAGAAATTGCTAGGGCAATACGCAAATAGCATAGTCCTATGGCAGTATGCAAATAACATAGAAATTGCTAGGGCAGTACGCAAATAGCATAGTCCTATGGCAGTACGCAAATAACATAGACATTGCTAGGGCAGTAAGCAAAATAGTACCTTGGTTACTACTCGTACATCCCAGCTACTTGAAACTGAAATTCTACAGCTCGATGTGCCTTAACTTTTAAAGTTTATCCCGTAGATTTGTTCTTTATTCAGCCTATAGGAAACCTTAGTAGTCCAAGAGCGTATAGCTTCATTTTACTAAAAGCCTTGTTAATAATATCTCATGAGGCTTTCAACAGTCCAAAATTATTTGATTATAACTTGCTACTATAGCAAGAGATTAAAATAAAAGATAAAGAGGCCGGATTCTACAAATTTCTTGGCCAGGTTTCGCCAATGATTCAGGGTCATGAAAAGTTTCGAGCCGTATAAACCAGTAGTTTTCAAACTTCATTTTACCAGGGCTCCCTTCCATTTTAGGAAATTAATTAAAAAAAAACTTTCCGAAAAATAAGTTTTTCAAAGAAAAGTAAAGGCCATTTTAAACTTAAGCTCAGCAGATATAAATACATTTTAAATTCAAACTCAAAACGACCAGAAATTACTATTAAAGAATATATGAAACCCAAAACGAACAGAAATTAAATAAATAATCATAGCAAACACATACAACAAGTAATAGTATAAATGAATAAATAGATCTTGAGCGAGTAATGCTTAGATTGAATATGAAAATCAAGCATAAGACGAAAAAATTGTTTTCCTATTAAAGTACAAATGAAACTTAAAACGAACAGAAATTAAATGAACAATCAACACACAAACATACAATAGATATTAATGTAAATTAATAAATAAATTTAAAAACGAGTGAAACTTAAATTGAATATGCAAATCAAGCTTGAAACGAACAATAAATCACCACAAACAAGAGTTTGGGTATGACCTCCTTCTCTCGCTGTAAAAGTTTAAAACTTACTGCGTCATGGCGCTTCACTGAAAACCAATTTTATGACAAATATTTTCTTTTGTACTTAATATTGAAAATAATCATTAAATTTGTAGTAACATTTTGAACTGATGAGCTTTCAGCAATTAATGTCATTATACATCAAATATTCAGTTTATTTTATTGGCTCTTTTTAAAGTTATTAAAGACGAATAAAATTTCACTACCAACAAGTGTTTGGATACTGCCTCCTTTTTTAACTGCAAATAAAAACCAAAAGCCTACTGCGTCGTTGGCGGTTAACTGAAAACGGATTATATTACAAATATTCTCTTTTCCAGTTCTTACAGCATTGAAAATAAAAATACAATTACAGTGAAATAAATTCTTGAACTGATGGATCTGACAAAATTAATATCTCAAATATTCAATTTGATGTTGTTTATACTTTCCAAGACTGTTCAAGACGCAAATAGTTTTCAGTAAAGCGCCAATGACGCAGTAGGTTTTAGACTTTTACAGTGAGAGAAGGATGTCATACCCAAACTCTTGTTTGTGGTGATTTTTGTTCGTTTCAAGCTTGATTTGCTTATTCAGTTTCAGTTTCACTCGTTTTAAGATTTATCTATTAATTTACATTAATATCTATTGTATGTTTGTTTGCATTGATTGTTTATTTAATTTCTGTTCGTTTTAAGTTTCATTTGTACTTGAAAAGGAAAATATTTTTTTAGTCTTATGCTTGATTTTCATATTCAATCTAAGCATTGCTCGCTTTAAGATCTATTTATTCATTTATATTATTACTTGCTGTATGTTTTTGCTGTGATTGTTTATTTAATTTCTGTTCGTTTTGGGTTTCATTTATTCTTTAATAGTAATTTCTGGTCGTTTTGAGTTTGAATTTTAAAAGGTATTTGTATCTGCTGAGCTTAAGTTTAAAATGACCTTTACTTTTCTTTGAATAACTCATTTTTCGGAAAGTTCTTTTTCATTAATTTCTCTTCGTTTTTGATTGCAAAAAATTTCAAGTTTTTAAAAATTCCTTATTTCAAAATCAAACTTAAGAAAAAAAAAATCAAATATTCATCAAAGTATCAAAACTGATATCAAAGTAAAAAATGGGTTTGTGTCAACCTCGGAGTTTTTATTATCTGATGTTTGAACTCTTTTTAACAAAATTTCTATCTCAACGTTTTTATCGGATATGTTTGGGGAAAAAGGGCGTGGAGGGACTACATTAAGCTTCGGTCTCTTTTGAGTCTTTAAAAGTGAACTAGAACTTTCTGTTTTCAATCGAATGAGCCCTCTCTGAAGTTTATACGAGTATCCCTTCTATAAGAAGCATATATATATATATCCCCAGAGTATAACAAAACGTCTACCCCTGGGCCCTGGGGGGTTCTGTCGACCTTGGAGTTTTAATATCTGATGGTTGAACTATTTTTAACAAAATCGTCACCTAATTTTTTTTCCGATGGGTTTATCCATCCGATAAACCCAAAGGCGTGGAGGGCGAGAGATGCTAGTTGCTCTCCGATCTTTTTTCACTCTGAGAAACTGAACTACAACTTTTAATGTCCATTCAAATAAACCCTCTCTGAATTTTATACGAGCATACCTTTCATAAGAACCGTATATGCCCAAGAGCCATAGTTACAACGCCAGCTCCGGCCCTAGGGGGGTTGTGTCGACCCAGGAGTTTTTCTTATCTGACCTTTAAACTATTTTTAACAAAATGGCTATTCAAATTTTTTATCAGATGTATTTGGGGAAAAGGGCTTGAGGGGCCAGTTACCCTCTGATCTCTTTTGACTCTTAAAAAGGGCACTAGAACAATCGATTTCCAATCGAATGAGCCCCCTTTGAAGTTTATACGATGACCCCTTCTATATGAAGTGCCTTAGGGGAAATACAAATGGAGTGTTGGGGGAGGCTAGCTGCCCTCCAATCCCTTTTGACTCTTAAAAAGTCAATTAAAACTTTCAATTTCCAATCAAATGAGCCCTCTAGGAAGTTTATAGGAGCATCCCTTCCATTACAAACATATATACCCCCAGGGCATAACTTACAACGCCTACCCCCGGGCCCTGGGGGGCTGTGTCAACACCGGAGTTTTTTGTTATCTGAACGTTGAACTATTTTTAACAAAATGTCTATCTAAAAAATTTTTTCGGATGCATTTAGGGCGTGGAGGAGGGGGGGGGGGCTAGTTGCCCTCGGATCTCTTTTGACTCTTAAAAAGTGAAAAAGAACTTTCAATTTCCAATCAAATAAGCCCTCCCCGAAGTATATACGAGCACCATTTCCAAAAGAACTATAAAGGCCCCTAGAGCCTTACTCATAACGCCTGCCTCCGGGCGCTGGTGGGTTCCATCGACACAGGATTTTTCTCATCTGACCTTTGAACTATTTTTAATGAAATGGTTATTATAAAAAGTTTATCAGATGGGCTTGGGGAAAAAGGGTGTGTTGATGGGGGGGGGGCTAGTTGCCCTCGGATCTCTTTTGACTCTTAAAAAGGAACTAGAAGTTTCAATTTCCAATCAAATGAGCCCCCTCTGAAGTTTATACGAGCATCTCTTTCATAAGAACCATATACGCCCCCAGGACAACACTTACAACACCTATCCCCCGGGCTCTGGAGTGAGTTTTCGTTATCTAATTTTTGAACAATTTCCAAAATACTGGCTATCTCAAAATTTGTAGCGGACGGGTTTGGGGAGAAAGAACGTGGGGGGGGGGGGCTAGGTTAACTCTCTTGACTCATAAAACGTGAACAAGAAGTTTGAATTTCCAATCAAATGAACCCCCTCTGAAGTTTATACGAGCTTCTCTTTCATAAGAACCATATACGCCCCCAGGACAACACTTACAACGCCTATCTCCCGGGCTCTGGGGTGAGTTTTCTCTATCTAATTTTTGAACAATTTCCAAAATACTGGCTATCTCAAAATTTGTAGCGGACGGGTAGGGGAAAAAGAGCGTGGGGGGGGGGGGCTAGTTTAACTCTCTTGACCCTTAAAAAGTGAGCTAGAACTTTCAATTTCCAATCAAATGAAACCTCTATGAAGTTCATACGAGCATCATTTTCATAAGAATCATATATGCCCTTAGGGCATAACTTGGAACGCCTTCCCCTGGGCCCTGGGGGGTTCAATTGGCACCGGATTTTTTCGTATCTGACCTTTCAACTATTTTTAACAAAACATCTATCTCAAAATTTTCATCCGATGAGTTTTGAAAAAGAAGGCGTGGGGGGGGGGGGGGTTATGGATGCCCTCAGAACTCTTTTGACTATTGAAAATTGAGCTCGAACTTTCAATATCCAATCAAATGAACCCTCTCTGAAGTTTATACGAGCATCCCTTTCATACGAAAAATTTATGCCCCGGGGTATAACTTACAAAGCCTGTCCCCGGGCCCTTCGGGGTGGTGACAACAGCTGAGTTTTTGTTATGTGAATTTTGAGCAATTTTTAATTTAATGGCTATCTCAAAGTTTTTATTGGATTCATTTTGGGAAAAAGCGCCGTGGGAGGGGGGGGGGTCTAGGTGCCCTCCAATCTCTTTTGACTTTAAAAAACTGAACTAGAACTTTCTATTTCCATCAAATGAGTCATCTCTGAAGTGTTTACGAGAATCCCTTCAATAAGAACCATATATTCCCCCAGGGCATAACTTACAACACCTGCCCTCGGGGACTGTGCTGACCCCTGAATTTTCGTTGTATGGTCTTTGAACTATATAAAAAAAGCTATCGGATGGGTTTGAGGAAAAATGGGCGTGGAGGGGGGAGGGGCTAGGTGCCCTCCAATCTCTTTTGACTCTTAAAAAGTGAATTAGAACTTTAAATTTCCAATCAAATGAGCCCTCTTTGAAGTTAATTTCAGCCCAAAGTACAACCCTATAACTACTCTAAGACATCCCTCTGTCATCGCCCCATCTCCCAAAAAAACACTTTTCAAACATTTCCGGTTGAAAATTGTATTTCAAGTCATTCATTCGGGTTTTCGCGAGCAATTCGGCCCACACTACCACACTATAACTACTCTGAGACACTCCTCTGTCATCGCCCCATCTCCCCAAAAACTCTTTTCAGACATTTCTCGCTAAAAATTTTATTTCAACTCATTCATTCGGGTTTACGGGAGCAATTCGTGCCACAGTACAGCACTATAACTACTCTAAGACACCCCGATGTCATCGTTCCCATCTCCCCGAAACAGTTTTCAAACATTTCTTGTTAAAAACTTTATTTCAAGTCATTCATTCTGGTTTTTGCGAATATTTCGGCCCACAGTACCACACTATAACTACGCTAAGACAGCCCTCTGTCATCGCCCCATCTCCCCAAAAACACTTTTCAGACCTTTCTCGTTAAAATTTTATTTCTTGTCATTCATTCGGGTTTTCCTGAGCAATTCGGCCCACACTACAGTACTATAACTACCCTAAGACACCCCTCTGTCATCGCCCAAGCTCCCCAAAAACACTTTTCAGACATTTCTGGCTAAAATTTTTATTTCAACTCATTATTCGGGTTTTTCGCAAGCAATTCAACCCACAGTACAGCACTATTAACTGCTCTAAGACATCCCGCTGCCATCAACCCATCACCCCGACAACATTTTTTCAGAAATTTTTTGTTAAAATTTTTTATTTCAAGTCATTCATTTGGATTTTTCGCAAGCAATTCGTGCCACAGTACAGCACTATATCTACTCTAAGACACCCTTCTACCATCACCCCACCTCCCCAAAATCATTTTTCAAACATTTCTCGTTAAAAATTTTACTTCAACTCATTCATTTGGGTTTTTCGCAAGCAATTCGTGACACAGTACAGCACTATAACTGCTCTAAGACATCCTTCTGCCATCACCCTAAAAACACTTTTCAGACATTTCTCGTTAAAATCTTTATTTCAACTCATTCATTCGGGTTTTTCGCAAGCAATTCGTGCCATAGTACAGCACTATAACTGCTCTAAGACAACCTTCTGCCATCACCCCATCTCTCCAAAAACACTTTTCAGACATTTCTTGTTAAAAATTTTATTTTCAAATCATCCACTCGGGTTTAAAGCAATTTGCACCACACTATCACAGTTTAACTACTCTAAGACACCCTCTGGCATCACCCCATCTCCCAAAAAAACACTTTTCAGACATTTCTCGTTAAAAATTTTATTTCGAGTTATTCTTTTGGGTTTTCGCGAGCAATTTGGCCCACCCTACAGCAATATAACTACTCTAAGACACCCCTCTGTCATCGCCCCATCTCCCCACAAACACTTTTCACACATTTCTAGTTAAAAATTTTATTTGAACTCATTCATTTGGGTTTTTCGCAAGCAATTCGGCCCACAGTGCAGCACTATAACTACTCTAAGACACCCTGCTGCCATCACCCTATCCCCCCCCAAACATTTTTTCAGACATTCTTTGTTAAAATATTTTATTTCAAGGCAATCATTTGGGTTTTTTGCAAGCAATTCGTGCCACAGTACAGCACTATAACTACTCTAAGACACCCTTCCGCCATCGCCCAATCTCCCAAAAGCACTTTTCAGACATTTCTTGTTAAAAATTTTATTTCAACTCATCCATTCAGGTTTTTCGCAAGCAATTCGGCCCACAGTACAGCACTATAGCTACTATAAGACACCTCAATATCATCACCCCATCCCCCCAAAAAAGTTTTTTCAAACATTTCTTGTTAAAATTTTTTTTCAAGTCATTCATTTGGGTTTTTCGCAAGAAGTTTGCGCCACATTACAGCACTAAAACTACTCTAAGACACCCTTCTGCCATCACACCATCTCCCCACAAAACACTTTTCAGACATTTCTTGGTAAAATTTAATTTCAAATCAATCATTTAGGTTTCCACAAGCAATTCACACCACATTACGAAAGTATAACTACTCTTTAGCACCACGATAGCACCGTCATCATCATTGTAAGCGTCTTCTAGCGTTTGAAACACACAAAAAGGCACACACAAACACACAAACAAACACACACATACACACACACACAAACAAATACACACACACAAAAACAGGAAAATAAAACACATACAAAAAAAAAAAAAACACACACAAAACAACAAAAGAAACACACACACTCACACACAAAAACAGACGAAGACAAAACACAAACAAACAAAAACCCACACACAAAAACACTAAAAGACACATACAAACTCACACACACACACACACACACACAAAAACACACAAACACAGACATGCGCACACACACAAACACAAAAACACACACAAACACAAACAAACACCCACACACAAACACACACACAAGAAAAAAACAAACAAACATACGAACACAAACAAAAAAAAACAAACACACACACAAACACAGAAATGCACACACACAAACACAGACATGCACACACACAAAAACACGCAAACACAACACAGACATACACAAACACATACACAAAAACACGCAAACACAAAAACACACACACACACAAACACAAAAAACACACACAGACACAAATACGCACACACAGACACAAAAAGCAAACACACACACATTTCTTTCCATTGAAGTGGAATGCAAAGCGTGGTTTTCATTGAGTTTACAATATTTAAACTGTTGTTTTTAGGGATTTAGGGGGTGGAAGGTACCTAGGTTGGGTTAAGTATTTAATATATGCTATGTTTTACCCCCCCCTCTGATGTGCAAATATATAACCCAAATTTGTTTCTAAACTATTATATATTCATCCTATTCTGCTTTATTTTTTTAGCATTAATCAAACTTGAATTCTTTCTTGCGTACCATAAAATGCACAAGTACCGAAGCTACTAAGTCTTGTTTAGGCTGGGAAGGTATTAATAATAGAATACTAATCACTCATTTTATGACTGACTCAGATGACTGGTGACTCAGATGAATTTTACTCACAGTTACGGGAGCAGATAGACAGGATCCAAGGTAAAAATGTAGTATTCTAGCCTGGGTAAGTTTGATGTAGGGAAAGGAAAACAGTAATGGCTATAGACTGCCACAATTTTTGTAGGTATATCAATCTACTTATAACCGAGGAATGGGATCTTCCTGGGAGGGTGTAAAGAGGGAGGCTTTGAATAAATTGGGATGGAAGAGGAACGTGAGCAGTAAGTTATATAAAGCTTTCAAAAATACATGAAAAAATACATTGAATTACGCAAGAAAAACCCATGGTTGTGTCATTAAACTTAAGCGTGAATATTTTAAAAGTTGGCACACTATAATGCATGTTATGAAACTAAAGACAAGGTTTTTTAATGTTGGCAAGGTATAATGTGGGCAAACATGTTTTGAGAGTATGGTCGTAATTATATAACTTAAGCAGACAGTTTTTTTTTCTGTTTTTGATAAGAATTTCATAAGAATGTAGGTCGGGACTCTACAATCAGAATTGTTTGATTGGCAGTTAAAAAGGGGTAATGAGATTTGCGAATTGGAGTGTAGGATTTGCGAATTTGATCCTATTGAGGATTGTCTTGAAATCAAAATTTTTAACAAGAAATGGCGGAAAAGTGTTTTGGAGTAGATGGGGTGATTGTGTAATGTATAATACACAAGTGATGTTTTGGAAAGTCTTGTAGATTTAAAATAGTTTAAAAATAAAAAAATTTAACAAGAAACGGCTAAAAAGGATTTTGAGGGAGATGGGTTGACTGTGTACTGTATAATACACAAGTGAAGTTTCGACAGTGTTGTCAGTTTAAAGGTCTTAGTTTTTAATGGTGCTCCTTATTTCTAGTTGAAAATGCTTATTTTTTTTAATTTAATTGGGATGAAAAGTCAAAGTCTACAACTAGGGAGTTGAGTTGCACGGGAGTTGAGTTGCACGGAGGGTTGAGTTGCACGAGGGTTCAGTTAAAGGGGGTACAGTTACATGGGGGTTTAGTTAAATGGGGTCGAGTTGCACGAGGGTTCAGTAGCACGAGGGTTCAGTAGCACAGGGGTTCAGTTGTACGGGGTTTCGGTTATACAGGGGTTCAGTTACATGGGGGGTTTAGTTGCACGGGGGTTTAGTTAAATGGGGTTTTGTTGCACGGGAGTTGAGTTGCACGAGGGTTAAGTTAAAGGGGGTTCAGTTGCACGGGGGTTTGAGTCATTTTTACGGGGTTCGAGAGACTCTGTTGCCTGATTCCGCGTGGTTTTTCTTTACTTGGAGCCCATTAAAAAAAACGATAGAAATAGTTATTTCCTTCAAAAATCTTTTCCGAAGTAACTAAAAGGCATCTATCTTTGTAATTAGAGAAATGCTCCCTTTTGGAAAAACGGGCATCACAAGCTTGTGTTATCTTAGAGATTAATGCGTAACTCGAGACATCTTGGCAAAGTTTTTAATAGAGGTTGTTTCCAAAGAGAAATTATGAAAAAATTGTGCTTAAGGGTTCAATTGTAATCAATAGGCTCATCAAAAGAATGTGTTTCTTGTGCTGATTCCAAATATCTAGGGTTCATTAACTTTAGTGTTGTCAATCAAAAGCTATGAGCTTTAGAACATTGACTAATTATTGAAAAATGGGGAAACACCCTCCAAAAGTCGACAGGAATGGAATTGTTTTGGGGGGAATTTTCCATGGACAATGGGGAGGGTATTTTTACGTGAAAACAACTTCAACCATGGCCCGCCCCTGCGATCAGAAATTAAATTATAAAAAGTTCCTTCACCTCTTGAATACACAATGCAGAAATTTTATTCGGGTATTTTTACGTGAAAACAACTTCAACCATGGGCCGCCCCCTGCAATCAGAAATTAAATTATAAAAAAAATTTCTTCACCTCTTGAATACACAATGCAGAAATTTCATTCAAGAAATTATGAAAAAATTGTAAGTAAGGGTTCAGTTGTAATCAATAGGCTCATCAAAAGAATGGGTTTCTTATGGTGATTCCAAAGATCTAGGATTCATTAACTTTAGTGTTGCCAGTCAAAAGCTAAGAGCTTGAGAAAATTGCCTAATTATTCAAAAATGGGGAAACATCATCCACAAGTCGAGAGGACTGGAAGGGACTTGCGGGGGAATTTTCCATGGACAAGGGGGAGGGTATTTTTACGTGAAAACAACTTCAACCATGGCCCGCCCCCTGCGATCAAAAATTAAATTATAAAAAGTTTCTTCACCTCTTGAATACACAATGCAGAAATTTCATTCGGGTATTTTTACGTGAAAACAACTTCAACCATAGGCCACCCCCCGCAATCAGAAATTAAATTAAAAAAAAAATTTCTTCACCTCTTGAATACACAATACAAAAATTTCATTCAAGAAACTATGAAAAAATTGTAAGTAAGGGTTCAGTTGTAATCAATAGGTTCATCAAAAGAATGGATTTCTTATGCTGATTCCAAAGATTTAGGATTCATTAACTTTAGTGTTGCCAATCAAAAGTTATGAGATTGAGAAAAATGCCTAATTATCGAAAAATAGGGAAACACCCTCCAAAAGTCTACAGGGATGGAATTGTCTTGGGGGGAATTTTCCATGGAAAAGGAGGAGGGTATTTTTACGTGAAAACAACTCTGACCATGGCCCGCCCCCTGTGATCAGAAATTAAATTAAATTATAAAAAGTTTCTTCACATCTTGAATACACAATGCAGAAATTTCATTCGGGTATTTTTACGTGAAAACAACTTCAACCATAGCCCACTCCCTGCAACCAGAAATTAAATTATAAAAAAAGTTTCTTCACATCTTGAATACACAATGCTGAAATTTGATTCACGAAACTATAAAAAAATTGTAAGTAAGGGTTCAGTTGTAATCAATAGGCTCATCAAAAGAATGGGTTTCTTATGCTGATTCCAAAGATCTAGGGTTCATTAACTTTAGTGTTGCCAATCAAAAGCTATGAGCTTGAGAAAATAGCCTAATTATCGAAAAATGGGGAAACACCCTCCAAAAGTCGACAAGAATGGAATTGTCTTGAGGGGAATTATCCATGGAAAAGGGGGAGGGTATTTTTACGTGAAAACAACTTCAACCATGGCCCGCCCCTTGCAATCAGAAATTAAATTATAAAAAAAAAGTTTCTTCACCTCTTAAATACACAATGCAGAAATTTCATTCAAGAAACTATGAAAAAATTGTAAGTAAGGGTTCAGTTGTAATCAATAGGCTCATCAAAAGAATGGGTTTCTTATGCTGATTCCAAAGATTTAGGGTTCATTTACTTTAGTGTTGTCAATCAAAAGTTATGAGCTTGAGAAAAATGACTAATTTTTGAAAAATGGGGAAACACCCTCCAAAAGCCGTCAGGATTGGAATTGTTTTGGGGGAAATTTTCCATGAAAAAAAGGGGGGGGGGTATTTTTACGTGAAAGCAACTTCAACCATGGCCCGTCCCCTGCGATCAGAAATTAAATTATAAAAATTTCTTTCACCTCTTGAATACACAATGCAGAAATTTAAGTAGGGTATTTTTACGTGAAAACAACTTCAACCATGGGCCGCCCCCTGCAATCAGAAATTGAATTATAAAAAAAAAGTTTCTTCACCTCTTAAATACACAATGCAGAAATTTCGTTCAAGAAACTATGAAAAAATTGTAAGTAAGGGTTCAGTTGTAATCAATAGGTTCATCAAAAGAATGGGTTTCTTGTGCTGATTCCAAAGTCTAGGATTCATTAACTTTAGTGTTGCCAATCAAAAGCTATGAGCTTGAGAAAATCTGATGAAATAATTTAGGTCGTATGATCAATTTAATTTGTTTTTTTTTAATTCAGTAGTTTTTCAGTAAGGACACTCGATATCCTAAAAGTGTTTGATTCAAACTTTTACCTTGAGAATCGATGTTGTTAGAAGAATTTCAAAAGGATCGTTTATGAGTGATGGACTATCTAATGAAATAAATTATCTCGTCTGATAAATTTAATTTTTTTTTTCATTCATTAGTTTTTAAGAAATGACACCCGATATCCTAAGAGTGTTTTATTAAAACTTTTACCTTGAGAATCGATATTGTTAGCAGAATTTCAAAAAGGATTATTTATGAGTGTTGGTGTATCTGATGAAATAATTTAGGTCGTATTATCAATTTAATTTATTTTTTAATTCAGTAGTTTTTCAGTAAGGACACTCGATATCCTAAAAGTGTTTGATTCAAACTTTTACCTTGAGCATCGATGTTGTTAGCAGAATTTCAAAAAGGATCGTTTATGAGTGTTGGTGTATCTGATGAAATAATTTAGGTCGTATGATCAGTTTAATTTATTTTTTAATTCAGTAGTTTTTTCAGTAAGGACACTCGATATCCTAAAAGTGTTTGATTCAAACTTTTACCTTGTGCATCGTTGTTGTTAGCAGAATTTCAAAATGGAGTGTTTACGATTGCTGGCGTACCTAATAAAATAATTTAGGTCGTATGATCAATTTAATTTATTTTTTAATTCAGTAGTTTTTCAGTAAGGACACTCGATATCCTAAAAGTGTTTGATTCAAACTTTTACCTTGAGAATCGATGTTGTTTGCAGAATTTGAAAAAGGATCGTTTATGAGTGCTGACAAATCTGATGAAATAATTTAGGTCGTATGATCAATTTAATTTTAACAAGTTTTTTTTAACTGAAAGTAAGGAGCGACATTAAAACTTAAAAAGAACAGAAAATATTCCGTATATGAAAGGGGATGTCCCCTCCTCAACGCCTCGCTCTTTACACTAAAGTTTTTAATTGTTTTAAAAAGAAGAGTTGTGAGAAAGAGTCAAAGCCTAACGTAAAGAGTGGGGCGTTGAGGAGAGGACAGCCCCATTCATATAAGGAATAATTTCTGTTTGTTTTAAGTTTTAATGTCGCTCCTTACTTTCAGTTGAAAAAACCGGTTTTTTGAATTTAATTTGTGAACATTTTTGAAATAATGCAGGTTTTGAAGATTGCACACCGTACATGAATGATTAAAACAAAATTTGCACATTAATTTTACTTTTTTTTTAACCTAATAATAACTTTATAATAACCTAAGTTTGATTTTTGTTCCAGTTATCTAAGAATGACTCCTGAACCACAAAGGCCGTTTAATTAGAATAATAACCTCTTTTAAAAGTTAAAAAATAACATTAGTGTAAGAGCGAGTTATTGAGGAGAGGCAACCCCCCTTATATACGTAATATTTTCTGTTAGTTTTAAGTTTTAATATTGCTCCTTACTTTCAGTTGAAAAACTTTTTTTTTTTAATTTAATTTCTGATCGTTTTTTGAATAGTGCTGGGAAATTCGGCGCCCCTTCATGGAAAATTCCCTTCCCCCATGGGAAATTCCTCCATGGAAGGATTCCCCCACGTAACCTTCTCCCAACCCCCTCCCCCCACCACCAGAAAAATCCCCCCTGAAAACGTCTGTATACTTGCCAATAACCAATACTATATATAAACAATGGGCAAAGTTCACAACTTGCAGCCCGTCCCCCGGGGACTGTGAAGGATTAAATCATTCTCAAAGACATAATTATTAGATTTTTCGACTATGCTGAACAAAATGGCTATCCCAAAATTTTGATTGGGTGACTTTGGGAAAAAAATTAGCATGGGAGGGGCCCCAGTTGCCCTCCTATTTTTGGGTCACTTAAAAAGGGCACTAGAACTTTTAATTTCCGTTTAAATGAGCCCTCTCGCGATATTCTTGGACCACTGGGTCGATACGATCACCTCTGAAAAACAAAACAAAAAAAACACGTATCCGTGATCTTTCTTCAGGCAAAAAATAAAAAATTCCACATTTTTTCAGATATGAGCTTAAACCTCTACAGTAGGGTTCTCTGATACGCTTAATCTGATGGTGTGATTTTAATTAAGATTCTATAAATTTTAGGGGGCGTTTCCCCCTTTTTTCGAAAATCAGGCAAATATTCTCAGGCTTTTGATGGGCAAGATTGAACTTGATGAAACTTGTATATTTGAAATCCGCATAAAAATTCGATTCTTTTGATGTATCAATTGGTATCAGAATCCTGTTTTTTAGAGTTTCGGTCACTATTGAGCCAGGTCGCTCCTTACTTACAAATCGTTACCACGAACTGTTTGATTTTGCGGAGAGACTGCAAACAAATAAACCAACAAAACAGTGAGAAAACATGGTTTTTTTTGTTTTATTTTTAATTTTGCAAAAGGCATCAGTGCTTTTTAAGCTTTATTTGACAAAATATTATATTCACTTTTAATATCTAGCAAGGACTGAATTAGAGATACGGTTTAAAAATTTAATATTAAACAATTATCACATGCTAATTAAACAAAGTTTTCTTTCTCATTACTGGTTAATTTAAATTCGTCATCTTCTTCGTCGATTTTTGTAGAATCGAGATCATGAAAATAATTTAATAAGCTAATTAAAAAAATATTCAAGTGTTCAACAAATGGATTTCTGTCTGCTTCTGTGTTATCTTGGTTGCTCAAATTTAAAAGTGGAAGCATGTCAAACTTATTTTTTCCAAATTTGCCTTTCATAGCTCAATTTTTTATGAATAATTTCAAATTACTTTTTTTAATCAACAGATGCATCTTTAGCCCTTAAATTGAAATATTCAATAAGCTTAATTTTCCTAGGATATTCACCAAACATGTCAGTTTGATAATTAAATTACTATCCCTAAGCATACTCGCGTTCTCGTTTTCATTTTTTTTGATAAAAATTGCAATTTATACTTTCTGTATCTTCTGATATCATTTTGTCAGGAGATAGCCAGCGTTCTTCATAATAGTACAAAAGCGAGGTGTAATTAGCTCCCATGTTGTCACACAGCTTTGTAAATAATCTCTTATATAGTAAACTGTTTTTGATGTAGTTTATTGGTTTCATTACTTTTGTAGAAACGTCTTTAAGTTCCATACTCATACAGGGGGAGAACGGAGTTCCAGACTATGATGACACTTAGTTTTCGGAGGACTCTTCAATTTGAGCACCGACCGTCACAGCGTGATTTTCGAAGACATTCGCACGTTTTAGGCGGCTGGAGAATACCACCAACGGTTGTGGAAGGCGAAGGACCCTCTACCAGTACATCACCGACTGTCCCCGCTGAAGTATCTGGACCTGTTGAAGCCAAGGAAGATCTACCCTCTGTGTGCGATAGCAGACCAACGTGAGCAGTTTTGACTTTCATTCACCTTTTTGGCTGTAGAATTTAACTGAGGATTCGATGAGTTTGGAGTCACTTAAAATTGTTTGTTTTATATTTTCCTACGCTCATCCCGGTTCGTATAATGTGCTACAAATTGACGATAAATAAAAGTTTAAATAGAGATAAAAATCCTTTTAATAGACATTGATAAATTTCACAAAAGCACTAGATATTTCGGTAGCATATGCAGTGACCGTAATCAGTAGTTATACTTTTCGAAAAATTTGGATGAATCGCATAACAAGCCCTTCTGGTACTGATTTAATAAAAAAAAGTCTTTCGATTAAAAGTAAGGAGAAACATTAAATCATAAAACAAACATAAATTTTGCCGTATATGAGGGGATTATCCCTTCCTCAATCCCCACTCTTTATACTTAAGTCATAAAGTTCTTTAAGAACACATCTCACTCCTATTCAACGGCCCATGAGTTTGACCAGTCTATTTTTTAAAGAATTGTGACAAAAAGTCAAACCTTAGCGTAAAGAGCGACGGCTGAGGAAGGGGTAGTCCCCCTCATCTATGCCATAATTTTTGTTCTTTTAAGTTTTAATGTTGCTCCTTACTTTCAGTCGAAAAACTTGCCACAGTTATTGAACATGTCAACTATGCTGAATTGAATGGTTAGCTCTGATTTTTATCTCATGTCTTGGGGGGGGGAGGGGCATGAGAGGGAGGCTAGTTGCCACTCAATCTTTTGGGTAGCTTAAAAAGACCAGTAGAACTTTTAATATTCGTTCGAGTGACCCCTCTCCCAATCTTCTAGGGCCAGTGGTTAGATAAGGTCACCCTGGCGAAAAAATAATAATAAAAATAAAATAAAATGTACGCATCCGTGATCTTTCTTCGGGCAAAAAAAAAAAAAGTTAGCATTTTTTTTTTTAGACAGATGCTTGAAACCTCTACAGTAGGGTTTTCACATATGCTGATTATGATGGCGTGGATTTCATTAAGATTGCTTTACTCTTTGGGGCTGTTTCCATTTTTCAAAAATCAGTCACAGGCTTAAAGTTAATGAACTTTATGTATTTGAAATCAGCATATAAGAAGCCAACTCTTTCGATGTATGAAATGTTATCAAAATTCCGTTTTTTTTAGAGTTTCAGTTAATATTGGAATGTGTCACTCCTTACTTTCAGTTCGTTATCATTTTTGTTAATCTAAAACTTGACCAGCATCGCCTGAAAAAGTTTAAATGCAAACACGACTTTTCCTTAAATACCTTTGAAAATGCTTCTATTTTTCTATGAGCAGTAGCACCTGTTCATCTTAACTGAGCTATTTCTTTTTACAGACTCCCTGTCATCAACTGGAAAAGAACTGGCTTATGTCAAGTGCTGACAGAAATGGCTGAAATTCCGTCACCTTTCACATCCCTTTTAAGAAAATTATCTAGTAGTGACAGCACCATAGTTACTATTCGATGCAATGGTGGTGACGTTACGGCTAAGAAGAGTCTATTAACAATAGTGAGTGATGTATTTAAGTGCATGTTTGAAAATGACTTTCTCGAGAAGGAGACAAATACAGTTATGGCAGATGATGTCCATTTTATGACAATGGAATTTATCATCCAGTGTTATACAGGTGAAACAGTTTTGTGTTTCCAGGAAGTGGACAAGGATGCTTTTGAATATATTGTTGAGAAATATAATTTTCTAGGTATTCGGGAAGAAGCTGCTGAGAAGGTAATTCATATTTACAGAGAAACGGGAGATATAGAAGCCCTCGGGAATGTTTTTTCCATTTATAACAGTCAAAAGTCCAAGATGACTGCTTTAAAAGAACTTATTCCAATCGTTGCTGCAGGGCAAAAGGCACCATGTTTTGTTGATTTGTTCACGATCGAAGAATTTAAAGAGTTTTCCAAAATTTGCTGTGACGTTTTGAAAGACTCAAAAGTTGAACAATGGGATGGTTTTTTAAAAACATATTATAGCTGGACGTTAAAAAATCCAGAAGGAAGATCCATGGCATCCTTAGAAATTTTGGGAATGATTAACATACAACAATTCCCAGTTGCTGAAGTTCTGACACTGCTTGAAAATTTGAAACTTGGCAATACATTCCAAATAATTAAGTCCATTCCAGAAAAATTGCTGCGCTATATACTAAAGGTGGAAGTTGAAAAATCCAAAAGTGAAAAATCGGATCCGTTGCCAATCAAATCCAATTCACGGAATATACCTAAAATCAAGTCCAGGGAGATCCACTGCAGCGAATGTGGACATAATGACGAGCTTCCATACCATTATTCATCAAAATGCATGGGAAAGCACTTGACATGCATGAGGACGCAATGCCCACACGACGGACGGATGATTAACCTGGGTCAACGTTCAAATTGTTATACGACACTTCTGTATCCGAAAGCAGAAGCTTTTGTTTTTGGGCCTTTGACTTACTAAACAACAACAGAGTCCCAACATATTAGAACTTCTTACCAAAATTTCCCACGAGCTCAAAATCTTGCTTCCAAGACACAAGTCAATACTCAGTGTATTGCCAATGTAGGTGAAATTGGTAAAGCGATGACATCAACAGTATTATTCGAATACAAATAATATAAACTTAAAACAATTAACGATTTAAAAGGTCTGTTTGTATTATGTAACTTCTGTCTTGTGTAAAACAATTTAGTTATAAAAATATTTGCCAGTCAATACCAACTTTCTCTTCTCTCTCAGTCCCTTTCTCTCAAAATGTCTTAACTTTCGAACTCTTCATCATGTTCTCTCAGTTCTTTTTCTCGAAAGTGTTGAGATCAAGTCCAGGGAGATCCACTGCAGCGAATGTGGACATAATGACGAGCTTCCATACCATTATTCATCAAAATGCATGGGAAAGCACTTGACATGCATGAGGACGCAATGCCCACACGACGGACGGATGATTAACCTGGGTCAACGTTCAAATTGTTATACGACACTTCTGTATCCAAAAGCAGAAGCTTTTGTTTTTGGGCCTTTGACTTACTAAACAATAACGGAGTCCCAACATAATAGAACTTCTTACCAAAATTTCCCACGAGCTCAAAATCTTGCTTCTAAGACACAAGTCAATTCTCAGTGTATTGCCAATGTAGATGAAATTGGTAAAGCGATGACATCAACAGTATTATTCGAATACAAATAATATAAACTTAAAACAATTAACGATTTAAAAGGTCTGTTTGTATTGTGTAACTTCTGTCTTGTGTAAAACAGTTTAGTTATAAAAATATTTGCCAGTCAATACCAACTTTCTCTTCTCTCTCAGTCCCTTTCTCTCAAAATGTCTTAACTTTCGAACTCTTCTTCATGTTCTCTCAGTTCTTTTTCTCGAAAGTGTTGAGGCCCATTTAGTTACAATCATTATAAATACATGTTCTTAAACTAAATTAATTAAGTTTGCAATCTGACCTCTCAAGATCTTTTTACCTTTCCAGAGTAGAATTTAAGACAATTTCTGTAAAAAACAACAAAAACGTAATATTATAGAACATCATTTATAGCTCACATTTTAAAGGTTTAAATGCATCTAAAAAAGGGGCCCAGATAAAAAAAAACAATAGAGGTAAAACAAAAATTAAAAAAATTATGCATAAGAATATGGTTACGGTTTTGACAATTGTAGAAACGAAAAGTCAATTTAATGTTAGTCCACTTTTTCTGTATTACTATCTTAAATACGAAGGGTGAAAATTAAGGAGGAGTTTAAAGGGCTTTTGGGGACGTTACGCTGTAGTCTTAGGAAAAAGCACGTTCCAGGTTTTCAAGCCTTTATATTTTTCCTTAATTATTAAGGAATACTGGTATCAAAAGTTTTTGGTTAGTTAAGTCCCTCAAAAACTGGTATAAATTTTTTTTGTTAGTTCAGCAGCAATTTTTTACAAATATTAAACAGCATAACTATAAGTATATTTGCTTGTCAAAGCGAAACTGATCTTTCTTATTGCTAGGGCCGAATTAGTTATATCTTTGATTGATGAGATGTACGATCATCTGGTAAAAAACAACAACAAAGGACTGCCGATTTTGTTTTGTTTAAAGGGGGAGTTATGGCCAATAAACATATAATGCAGCGACCAGAGTATAACTCATTGCCAAATATATAAAAAAAAAAAAGAAATATAAGGACTTGAACTTGAATGCTATAAAGAAAACAAATAAATAGTTTTATGTGAACAAAAATTTGCTTATTTTGCAATTTAAATCGAAGACTAAGTCGCTCTCTTAGATGCTTCTCTAAGTTTAAGATATAATACTAAGTCGCTTAAAATAGAAACGGATAATAGGCTACAAGGTGATAAAAGGTCACTTCTTGATCTTGCAGCAGGGTCAGGCGCTTTCCACCTTACATATGGAATGATTTCTATTCGGAAGTCTTAACTTTCACTTCAAAAAACTTGTTTGTTTTTATTACATTCTAGCTGAAACAACTATGCATATAAATACACCAAATCACGAATAGGAACATAAACAAAATTTTGAAGAGGGCAGGTTTACCACTGAGTCATTTTTTTTAAATTTGAAAATGTCACTTTGTCATGACAATTTTTTTTCATCTTGAAAGAAAAGTTCTATTATAAATGACGTTTTTTGAGTAAGTTATATGAAATTGTTTCTTCAGAGCATACTAGCAGCGATTTCACAAAACTTAAATACGTTTTGGGGCACAAGAGTGCCAATGAACCTTAACTATCCCCCTTTACTACATTCGAATACTTTGAGCGGCCCCTGAATTAGCCATATTACTTCCTACTAGTGATCCTGTGCAATGCTGGCATACATAGAAGTTGCGTTTGAAATAGAGACGAAGTCCTTTCTCAGGATAAATCCATTTTTGATAACAAATGAATTGACTATAGAAAAGGAAAGGGACAGAGAACACTTTATTCGAGGTTAGAAAAAAAAAAATTTTGTTTGAAATTAACGACCTTTGAGACCAGGGCATCTGGAGAAGTGGGTTGAGGGGCTTCAAGTTTCTCTGCGGGGTTGCATCTTCCAAGGGGATCTGGTCCTCTCCTCGGAAAAATCTAGGCATTTTGTTTTTAAGTACCTTTTTAAGTCTTGTTATATGTCCATTGCTATGTACAGAAATGGTACATGTCCGTATGTACAGCAACTGTATATACATATGTACAACAACTGTACATACGGACAGTTTACTGCAGAGGGGGATTATCTGGGGAATTTTCCGCGGTGAGCAAATTTTTAGGAATAATTTACTTTCAGCGAAGATGTATTTTCGGGGGGGGGGGTAAACACCTAATACCGATTTAAATGGTGCAGTTTTTCATTGGGGAGTTTCTTAAGGAGCTTCAGGATTTTTTTTATGGAATTACTGCTCGAATTTTTCCACCAGCTGGGTCTCTAGGGCCTATTTTAAGTGAGTAATGACAAGATTCCCAAAACTAGAAAATGGTTCAGTGGCCACATAGATTATAACTAAGTTACAGTCACAGTTTATAGAATTATCCAGTAAGTTTATCGCAGATCATTTCTGGTCTTCATTCTCGGTACGAACAAAAAGCTCCTCCCACTTCTTTCTGCATTAGCGAATTAGTCTGTTTCCGTCAATCAATGAGAAATGGTTACAAACTGCATTATTCGTAATAGCGGGTGTCCCCTTGTTTCGTGTCCAAGACAAATCTGACTTGTCTACCCATGAAAACATCTAATGTCGCTTATGTTTCTAACTACAGAAACGTTTTCTGTAGCACTCGCACCTTGGTCCGGGTTTTTAAAATGGGTGAGATAGGGTATGATCATACTGCTAATTCTATAAACTGTGGTTACAGTTTAGTATGCTTTTAAACAGGCATTCTCGCTAGCAGTCGAATAGGCTAGTAGAGATGGGGGTCCGACTCGTGTCACGCACCCCTGCTGCCACCTATAACTTTTTTGCATCCCAAATATGGGCATAGAGTCATTAGGGAGAACACGTGGTTAATGGGGTCAATGACCTAAATTTCCAAGTGTGTCAACAACAACAACATCGACCTTGACATTCGCTGAGAGCGTGCACTTACAACAACAACAATATCGACCTTGGAACACCTGTGCTGTCGACCTCAATTCACCTATCGTGAATCAATAATTCCCCTTAGAAACAACAAATTAATTTCCCCTTTCTTGACGGATCAATCAATCAATGACATCATCTGTCAGACTTTAAAAATTTTCGCCTAGAAACATTTCTCCAGGAATAGATCCAAATCATCAATGTCTTTGCCTCGGGAACAGTTCTACTGGTCGAACTCCAAAAGATATTAATAACCAAAGGCCATGGGAACAATTCTCCAAGAAAGATCTTAGCGATGAAATGTTTTAGCGCGCGAAAAGGTTTCTTATTAATTTGAAATGCATTAGCGCAGAGATGTCAATAACAAAGGAACACGCTGAATTTACGTTTAGGGATTATTTGGGCGAAACTGTTTTAGACAGGTTATGGAACTATTTCGGCGAAACAGATAGACATTTTAAAAGAAGATTTTTGAAGAGATTTTGGAAGAGAATTTAATGGTGAAACTCTGTGGTCCTTATAATACACAAGTTTCATTTGAACAGTGTTGTGAGGTCCTCTAACCCAACCCCAAAGGGTTCCAATCCTCCTACCCAACCCCGAAGGAAGCCCCCTGTCCTCAAAGGCCCCCCAAGCCCCCAAAGGATCACCGGCGCCCCCAAAGGCCCACCCAGACCCCCACATGCCACCCCCGGGCCCCACAAAGGAATTATTTACTGACCTTCAGTTGTTGTGATTTTAAAAGTTCTGCTTTTGTTTTCTAAAATCATCGCCTAAAATGCCTCAAACTGTTTCACCCAAAGAGACACATACACAAACACAGACACACACACAGAGACACACACACACAGAGACACACACACACAGACACACACACACACAGACACACACACACAGAGACACACACACAGAGACACAAACACAGAGACACAAAACATAGACACAAAAACAGACACACACACAAAGACAAACACACACAAAGAAACACACACACAGAGACACACACACAGAGACACACACACAGAGACACACACACAGAGACACATAAACAGAGACACACACACAGAGACACACACACAGAGACACACACACAGACACACACACACACAGACAAATACACACAGACACACACACAGAGACACACACACACAGAGACACACACACACAGAGAGACACAAAGCGACAGAGAAACACAGAGACAGACACAAACCCACACAGACAGACACAGACACACACACACACAGAGACACAGACAGAAACAAAAACAAACACAGACACACACACACAGACAGACACACACACACACACACACAGAGACACACACACAGAGAGACACAAACACACAGAGACACACACACAGACACACACACACAGAGACACATACACAGAGACACACACACAGAGACACACACACAGAGACACACACACACACACACACACAGACACAGAGACACACAAACAGAGACACACACACACAGAGACACACACACACAGACAGACACACACACACACAGAAAAACACAGAGACATACACACACACAGAGAAACAAACACAGAGACACACACACATATACACAACACAGAGACACACAATCAGAGACACACACACAGAGACACACACACACAGAGACACACACACAGAGACACACACACAGACACACACACACACACACACACACACACACACAAACACACACAGACAGACACACACACACACACACAGACACACACACACAGAGAGACACACACACAGAGACACACACACACAGACAGACACACACAGAGAGAGACACACACACAGAGACACAGACACACAGAGAGACACACACATAGACACAAACACAGAGACACAAACACAGAGACACACACACAGAGACACACACACAGAGACACACACACAGAGACACACACACAGAGACACACACACAGAGACAAACACACAAAGAGACACACACAAAGACAGACACACAGGGACACACACACAGAGACACACACACAGAGACATAAACACATAGACACACACACACAGAGACACACACACACAGACACAAACAGATACACCCAAACAGAGAAACCCACAAAGAGAGACACACACACACAGAGACACACAAACAGAGACTCACACACAGAGACACAAAAACACAGACACACACAAAGAGTGACACACACACAGAGACACACACACAGACACACACACACAGAAACACACACAGAGACACACACACAGAGACACACACAAAGAGACACACACAGAGAGACACACACACAGAGACACAAACACAGAGACACAGACACGGAGACACACACACAGAGAGACACACACACAGAGACACACACACAGAGACACACACACAGAGACACACACACAGAGACACACACACGGAGACACACACACAGAGACAAACACACAGAGACACACACACACAGAGACACACACACAGAGACACACACAGAGACACACACACAGAGAGACACACACACACACAGAGACACACACAGAGACACACACACAGAGACACAGACAAAGACCTACACACAGACACACACACACACACAGAGACACACACACACACACAGAGACACACACACACAGAGACACACACACAGAGACACACACACAGAGAGACAGACACACACAGAAACACACACACACGGAGACACACACACAGAGACACACACACAGAAACAAACACACAGAGACACACACACAGAGACAAACACACAGAGACAAACACACAGAAACACACAAACACAGACACACACACACAGAGACACAAACACAGACACACACACACAGAGACACACACACAGAGAGACAGACACAGAGACACACACACACAGAGACACACACACAGAGACACACACACAGAGACACACACACAGAGACACAGAGACACAGAGACACAGATACAGAGACACAGACACAGAGACACACACACACAGAGACACACACACAGAGACACACACGCAGAGACACACACACAGACACACAC
>NC_142798.1:81741775-81784275 GCF_049724085.1 Artemia sp. Qi Xiang Cuo | reverse complement strand
AGACACACACACAGAGACACACACACACAGACACACACACACAGAGACACACACTCAGAGACACACACACAGAGACACACATACAGAGACACACAGACAGAGACACACACACAGAGACACACACACAGAGACACACAGACACACAAACACAGAGACACACACACATAGACACACACACATAGACACACACACATACACACACACACATAGACACACACAGAGAAAGACACACCCACACACACAAACACACAGAAACACAAAAAGAGACACAGAGACAGAGACAGAGACACATACAGACACACACACACACAGAGAAACACACACATACACACAGACACAGACACACACACACAGAGATACAGACACAGAGAGACAGACACAGAGACACACACACAGAGACACACACACAGAGACAAACACACAGAGGCACACACACAGAGACACAAACACAGAGACACACCCACAGAGACATACACACAGAGACACACATGTTCCTTTAGTACCTACGCAATTAGGCTTAAATGAAGATATTTATGCAGAGTTTCAACTAGCTATGGCTAAGTTTGCTAGAGATAAGCTATTTTCTTGTGAAAACACACAAAATCAGAAAAAATTTTCAATGTTCCTTTAGTATCAACACAATTAGACTAAAAATGAAGATATTTATGCAGAGTTTCAATTAACTTTGGCTAAGTTTGCTAAAGACAAGCTATTTTCTGGCGAAAACACACAAAATCCGAAAAAATGATCAATGTTCCCTTAGTACCTACACACTTAGGCTTAAATGAAGATATATATGCAGAGTTTCAACTAACTATGGCTAAGTTTGCTAAAGACAAGCTATTTTCTTGTGAAAACCCACAAAATCAGAAAAAATGATCAATGTTCCTTTAGTACCTACGCAATTAGACTAAAAATGAAGATATTTATGCAGAGTTTCAACTAGCTATGGCTAAGTTTGCTAAAGACAAGCTATTTTCTTGTGAAAACACACAAAATCAGAAAAAATTTTCAATGTTCCTTTAGTACATACGCAATTAGACTAAAAATGAAGATATCTATGCAGAGTTTCAACTATCTATGGCTAAGTTTGCTAAAGACAAGCTATTTTCTTGTGAAAACACACAAAATCAGAAAAAATGATCAATGTTCCTTTAGTACCTACGCAATTAGACTAAAAATGAAGATATTTATGCAGAGTTTCAACTAGCTATGGCTAAGTTTGCTAAAGACAAGCTATTTTCTTGTGAAAACGCACAAAATCAGAAAAAATGATCAATGTTCCTTTAGTACCTACGCAATTAGACTAAAAATGAAGATATTTATGCAGAGTTTCAACTAGCTATGGCTAAGTTTGATAAAGACAAGCTATTTTCTTGTGAAAACACACAAAATCAGAAAAAATGATTAATGTTCCTTTAGTACCTACGCAATTAGACTAAAAATGAAGATATGTATGCAGAGTTTCAACTAGCTATGGCTAAGTTTGCTAAAGACAAACTATTTTCTTGCGAAAACACACAAAATCAGAAAAAATTTTCAATGTTCCTTTAGTACCTACACAATTAGACTAAAAAGGAAGATATTTATGCAGAGTTTCAACTAGCTATGGCTAAGTTTACTAAAGACAAGCTATTTTCGTGCGAAAACACACAACATCAGAAAAAATGTTCAATGTTCCTTTAGTACTTACACAATTAGGCTTAAATGAAGATATTTATGCAGAGTTTCAACTAGCTATGGCTAAGTTTGCTAAAGACAAGCTATTTTCTTGCGAAAAGACACAAAATCAGAAAAAAATGTTAAATGTTCCTCTATTACCTATACAATTAGGCTGAAATGAAGATATATATGCAGAGTTTCAACTAGCTATGGTTAAGTTTGCTAAAGACAAGCTATTTTCTTGCGAAAACACACAAAATCAGAAAAAATATTGTTAGGTTAGATTAAGTTAGATTAGGTTAGGTTAGCCTACGTACGCGCGCATATAGGTTAGGTTAGGTTGGATTAAGTTAGGTTAGGTTAGGTTAGATTAAGTTAGGTTAGGTTTGGTTAGGATAGGTTAGATTAAGTGAGGTTTGGCTAAGTTATGTTAGGCTAGGTTAGCCTAAGTACGCGCGCGGACGTGGGCTCTCATAGCCTAACCTAACTTAATCTAACCTATCCTAACCTAACTTAACCTAACCTAACTTAATCTAACCTAACTTAACCTAACCTAACCTAACTTAATCCAACCTAACCTAACCTATATGCGCGCGAACGTAGGCTAACCTAACCTAATCTAACTTAATCTAACCTAACAATATTTTTTCTGATTTTGTGTGTTTTCGCAAGAAAATAGCTTGTCTTTAGCAAACTTAGCCATAGCTAGTTGAAACTCTGCATATATATCTTCATTTAAGCCTAATTGCGTAGGTACTAGAGGAACATTGAACATTTTTTCTGATTTTGTGTGTTTTCGCAAGAAAATAGCTTGTCTTTAGCAAACTTAGCCATAGCTAGTTGAAACTCTGCATAAATATCTTCATTTAAGCCTAATTGCGTAAGTACTAAAGGAACATTGAACATTTTTTCTGATGTTGTGTGTTTTCGCAAGAAAATAGCTTGTCTTTAGTAAACTGAGCCATAGCTAGTTGAAACTCTGCATAAATATCTTCTTTTTTAGTCTAAGTGTGTAGGTACTAAAGGTAAATTGATAATTTTTTGTGATTTTGTTTGTGTTTTCGAAAGAAAATAGTTTGTCTTTAGCAATCTTAGCCATAGATAGTTGAAACTCTACATAGATATCTTCATTTTTAGTCTAATTGTGTATGTACTAATTGTTATTTTAAATATTTTTCTTATGTATTGTCTTTTCTCAAGATAAGTGATTGTCTTTAGAAAACTTAACCATAGCTAGTTGAAACTTTGCATAAACATCTTCATTTTTAGTCTAAATGCTTAGGTACTAAAGGAAAATTGATCATTTTTTCTGATTTTGTGCGTTTTCACAAGAAAATAGCTTGTCTTTAGCAAACTTAGCCATAGCTAGTTGAAACTCAGCATTAATATCTTCATTTTTAGTCTAATTGCGTAGGTACTAAAGGAACATTGATCATTTTTTCTGATTTTTTGTGTTTTCACAAGAAAATAGCTTTTCTTTAGCAAACTTATCCATAGCTAGATGAAACTCTGTATAGATATCTGCATTTTTAGTCTAATTGCGTAGGTACAAAAGGAACATTGATCATTTTTTCTGATTTTGTGTGTTTTCACAAGAAAATAGCTTGTCTTTAGCAAACTTAGCCATAGCTAGTTGAAACTCTGCATAAATATCTTCATTTTTAGTCTAATTGCGTAGGTACTAAAGGAACATTGAACATTTTTTCTGAGTTTGTGGGTTTTCACAAGAAAATAGCTTGTCTTTAGCAAACTTAGCCATAGCTAGGTGAAACTCTGCATAAATATCTTCATTTAAGCCTAAGTGCGTAGGTACTAAAGGAACATTGATAATTTTTTCTGATTTTGTGTGTTTTCTCCAGAAAATAGCTTATAATTAGCAAACTTATCCATTGGTAGTTGAAACTCTGCATAGATATCTTCATTTTTAGTATAATTGTGTTGATACTAAAGGAAAATTGAAAATCTTTTCTGATTTTGTGTGTTTTCACAAGAAAATAGCTTGTCTTTAGCAAACTTAGCCATAGCTAGTTGAAACTCTGCATAAATATCTTCATTTAAGCCTAATTGCGTAGGTACTAAAGGAACATGTGTGTCTCTGTGTGTGTGTCTCTGTGGGTGTGTCTCTGTGTTTGTGTCTCTGTGTGTGTGTCTCTATGTGTTTGTCTCTGTGTGTGTGTCTCTGTGTGTGTGTCTCTGTGTGTGTGTCTCTCTGTGTGTGTCTCTGTGTCTGTGTCTCTGTGTGTGTGTCTCTGTGTGTGTGTATCTCTGTGTGTGTCTCTCTGTGTGTGTGTGTGTCTTTGTGTTTGTGACTCTGTGTGTGTGTGTATGTGTGTGTGGGTGTCTGTGTGTGTCTCTGTGTGTGTGTGTGTGTTTGTGTGTCTCTGTGTGTGTGTGTCTGTGTGTGTGTCTCTGTGTGTGTGTCTCTGTGTGTCTCTGTGTGTGTGTCTCTGTGTGTGTGTCTCTGTGTTTGTGTCTCTGTATGTGTGTCTCTGTATGTGTGTCTCTGAGTGTGTGTCTCTCTGTGTGTGTGTCTGTGTGTGTGTGTGTGTGTGTGTGTGTCTCTGTGTGTGTGTATGTGTGTGTGTGTATCTGTGTGTGTCTCTGTGTGTGTGTCTCTGTCTGTTTGTCTCTCTGTGTGTGTCTGTGTCTCTGTCTGTGTGTCTCTGTGTGTGTGTCTCTGTGTGTGTGTCTCTGTGTGTGTGTCTCTGTGTGTGTGTGTCTCTGTGTTTGTGTCTCTGTTTGTGTGTGTCTGGGTGTGTGTGTCTGTGTGAGTCTGTGTGTGTGTGTCTCTGTGTGTGTGTCTCTGTGTGTGTCTCTGTGTGTGTGTCTCTTTGTGTGTGTCTGTGTCTGTGTGTCTGTGTGTATGTGTGTCTGTGTTTCTGTCTATCTGTCTGTGTGTGTGTGTGTGTGTCTCTGTCTGTGTGTCTCTGTGTCTGTGTCTCTGTGTGTGTTTCTCTGTGTGTTTCTCTGTGTGTGTCTCTGTGTGTGTGTCTCTGTGTGTGTGTCTCTGTGTGTGTGTCTCTGTTTGTGTGTCTCTGTGTGTGTCTGTCTGTGTGTGTCTCTGTGTGTGTGTCTGTATGTGTGTCTCTGTGTGTGTGTCTATGTGTGTGTCTCTGTGTGTATGTCTGTGTGTGTGTTTCTCTGTGTGTGTCTCTGTGTGTGTCTCTCTGTGTGTGTCTGTGTGTGTGTCTCTGTGTGTGTGTGTGTGTCTGTGTCTCTGTGTGTATGTGTGTCTCTGTGTGTGTGTATGTGTGTGTGTCTCTGTGTCTGTGTCTCTGTGTGTGTGTCTCTGTGTGTGTGTCTCTGTGTGTGTTTCTCTGTGTGTGTGTCTCTGTGTGTGTTTCTCTGTGTGTGTTTCTCTGTGTGTGTCTCTGTGTGTGAGTCTCTGTGTGTGTGTCTCTGTGTGTGTGTGTCTGTGTGTGTGTGTCTCTGTGTCTGTGTCTCCGTGTGTGTGTCTCTGTGTCTGTGTCTCTGTGTCTGTGTCTCTGTGTGTGTCTCTGCGTGTGTGTCTCTGTGTGTGTGTGTCTCTGTGTCTGTGTTTCTGTCTCTGTGTCTCTGTGTGTGTGTCTCTGTGTCTGTGTCTCTGTGTGTGTGTCTCTGTGTCTGTGTCTCTGTGTGTGTGTCTCTGTGTGTGTGTGTCTCTGTGTGTGTCTCTGTGTGTGTGTGTCTATGTGTGTGTGTCTCTGTGTGTGTGTGTGTGTGTGTGTGTCTCTGTGTGTGTGTGTCTGTGTGTGTGTCTGTGTGTCTCTGTATGTGTGTCTCTGTGTGTGTGTCTCTGTTTGTGTGTCTCTGTGTGTGTGTCTCTGTGTCTGTGTCTCTCTGTGTGTGTGTCTCTGTTTGTGTGCCTCTGTGTGTGTGTCTCTGTGTGCGTCTCTGTGTGTGTGTCTCTGTGTGTGTGTTTGTGTCTCTGTGTGTGTGTCTCTGTGTGTGTCTCTGTTTGTGTGTCTCTGTGTGTGTGTCTCTGTGTGTGTGTCTCTCTGTGTGTTTCTCTGTGTGTGTGTCTCTGTGTGTTTGTCTCTGTGTGTGTGTCTCTGTGTGTGTGTCTCAGTGTGTGTGTCTCTCTGTGTCTGTGTCTCTGTGTCTGTGTCTCTGTGTCTGTGTCTCTGTGTGTGTCTCTGCGTGTGTGTGTCTGTGTGTGTGTCTCTGTGTGTGTGTGTCTCTGTGTCTGTGTGTCTGTCTCTGTGTATCTGTGTGTGTGTGTCTCTGTGTGTGTGTCTCTGTGTCTGTGTCTCTGTGTGTGTGTCTCTGTGTGTGTGTTTCTCTGTGTCTGTCTCTCTGTTTGTGTGTCTCTGTGTTTGTGTCTCTGTGTGTGTGTCTCTGTGTGTGTGTCTCTCTGTGTGTTTGTCTCTGTGTGTTTCTTTCTGTGTGTGTGTGTCTCTGTCTGTTTGTCTCTGTGTCTGTGTCTCTGTGTGTTTGTGTCTGTGTGTGTGTCTCTGTGTGTGTCTCTGCGTGTGTGTCTCTTTGTCTGTGTCTCTGTGTGTGTGTCTCTGTATGTGTGTCTCTGTATGTGTGTCTCTGTGTGTGTGTCTCTGTGTGTGTGTGTCTGTATTTCTGTCTGTGTGTGTGTGTCTGTGTGTGTGTGTGTCTGTGTGTGTGTCTCTGTGTGTGTGTCTCTGTGTGTGTCTCTGTGTGTTTGTGTCTGTGTGTGTGTGTCTGTCTCTGTATGTGTGTCTCTGTGTGTGTGTTTCTGTGTGTGTGTGTCTGTGTGTGTGTCTCTGTGTGTGTGTCTCTGTGTGTGTGTCTCTGTTTGTGTGTATCTGGATGTGTGTCTCTGTGTGTGTCTCTGTGTGTGTGTGTGTCTGTTTGTGTGTGTCTGTGTGTGTTGTCGTCTGTGTGTGTTGTCGTCTCTGTGTGTTGTGTCTCTGTGTGTTGTCGTCTCTGTGTGTGTCTCTGTGTGTCTCTCTGTGTGTGTGTCTCTGTGTGTGTCTCTCTGTGTGTGTGTCTCTGTGTGTGTCTCTGTGTGTGTGTGTCTGTGTGTGTGTGTCTGTGTGTGTGTGTCTGTGTGTGTGTGTCTCTGTGTGTGTCTCTCTGTGTCTGTGTCTCTGTGTGTGTCTCTGTGTGTGTGTCTCTGTGTGTGTGTCTCTGTGTGTGTGTGTCTCTGTGTCTGTGTCTCTGTCTCTGTGTCTCTGTGTCTGTGTGTGTGTGTATCTGTGTGTGTGTTTCTGTGTGTGTGTGTCTGTGTGTGTGTGTCTGTGTGTGTGTGTCTGTGTGTGTGTGTCTCTGTGTGTGTCTCTCTGAGTGTGTGTCTCTGTGTGTTTGTCTCTGTGTGTGTGTGTCTCTGTGTGTGTGTGTCTGTGTGTGTGTCTCTTTGTGTGTGTCTCTGTGTGTTTGTTTCTGTGTGTGTGTCTCTGTGTGTGTGTCTCTGTGTGTGTCTCTGTGTGTGTGTGTTTCTGTGTGTGTGTGTCTCTCTGTGTGTGTGTCTCTGTGTGTGTGTCTCTGTGTGTGTGTGTCTCTGTGTGTGTGTGTGTGTCTCTGTGTGTGTGTGTGTGTCTGTGTGTATGTCTTTGTCTGTGTCTCTGTGTGTGTGTCTCTGTGTGTGTGTCTGTGTGTGTGTGTGTCTCTCTGTGTGTGTGTCTCTGTGTGTGTCTCTGTGTGTGTGTCTCCGTGTGTGTGTCTCTGTGTGTGTGTCTCTGTGTGTGTGTCTCTGTGTGTGTGTCTCTCTGTGTGTGTCTCTGTGTGTGTGTGTCTCGGTGTCTGTGTCTCTGTGTTTGTGTCTCTGTGTGTGTGTCTCTCTGTGTGTGTCTCTCTGTGTGTGTGTCTCTGTGTGTTTCTCTCTGTGTGTGTCTCTCTGTGTTTTTCTCTGTGTGTGTGTCTCTGTGTGTGTCTCTCTGTGTGTGTGTCTCTGTGTGTGTGTCTCTCTGTGTTTGTCTCTGTGTGTGTGTCTCTGTGTGTGTGTCTCTGTGTGTGTGTCTCTGTGTGTGTGTCTCTGTGTGTGTGTCTCTATGTGTGTGTGTGTATCTGAGTGTGTGACTGTGAGTGTGAGTCTCTGTGTGTGTGTCTCTGTGTGTATGTCTGTGTGTGTGTCTCTGTGTGTGAGTGTCTCTGTGTGTGTGTCTCTGTGTTTGTGTCTCTGTGTGTGTGTCTCTGTGTCTGTGTCTCTGTGTGTGTCTCTGCGTGTGTGTCTCTGTGTGTGTGTGTCTGTGTGTGTGTGTCTCTGTGTGTGTGTGTCTGTATCTGTGTATCTGTGTGTGTGTGTCTCTGTGTCTGTGTCTCTGTGTGTGTGTGTCTGTGTGTGTGTCTCTGTGTGTGTGTGTCTCTATATCTGTCTCTCTGTGTGTGTGTCTCTGTGTGTGTTTCTCTGTGTGTGTGTCTCTGTGTGTGTGTGTCTGTGAGTGTGTGTCTCTGTGTGTGTGTCTCTGTGTGTGTGTGTCTCTGTGTGTGTGTCTCTGTGTGTGTGTCTCTCTGTGTGTGTCTCTGTGTGTGTGTCTCTCTGTGTGTCTCTGGGTGTGTGTCTCTTTGTGTGTGTCTCTGTGTGAGTGTCTCTGTTTGTGTGTCTCTGTGTGTGTTTCTCTGTGTGTGTGTCTCTGTGTTTGAGTCTGACTGAGTTTGTCTGTGTGTGTGTGTCTCTGTGTGTGTGTCTGATAGAGTGTGTGTCTGACTCTTTGTCTCTGGGGTGGTTTCTCTGTCTCTGTGTGTGTGTGTGTTTTTGTCTGTGTGTGTGTGTGTGTCTCTGTATGTGTGTCTCTGTGTGTGTGTCTCTGTGTGTGTGTCTCTGTGTGTGTGTCTCTGTGTGTGTGTCTCTGTCTGTGTGTCTCTGGGTGTGTGTCTGTGTGTGTGTGTCTCTGTGTGTGTGTGTCTCTGTGTGTGTGTCTCTATGTGTGTCTCTGTGTCTGTGTCTCTGTGTGTGTCTCTCTGTGTGTGTGTCTCTGTGTGTGTCTCTGTGTGTGTCTCTGTGTGTGTCTCTCTGTGTGTGTCTCTGTGTGTGTGTCTGTGTGTGTGTGTCTCTGTGTGTGTGTCTCTGTGTGTGTGTCTCACTGTGTGTGTGTCTCTGTGTGTGTGTCTCTGTGTGTATGTCTCTGTGTGTGTGTGTGTGTGTGTGTGTCTGCGTGTGTGTCTCTGTGTGTGTGTGTCTCTGTGTGTGTGTGTCTCTGTGTCTGTTTCTCTGTATCTGTGTCACTGTGTCTGTCTCTGTGTGTCTGTGTGTCTGTGTGTGTGTCTCTGTGTTTGTGTGTCTCTGTGTGTGTGTCTATGTGTGTGTGTCTCTGTGTGTGTGTCTCTGTGTGTGTGTCTATGTGTGTGTGTCTCTGTGTGTGTGTGTTTCTGTGTGTGTGTCTCTGTGTGTGTGTCTATGAGTGTGTGTCTCTGTGTGTTTGTCTCTGTGTGTGTGTGTCTGTGTGTGTGTGTCTGTATGTGTCTCCGTGTGTGTGTGTTTCTGTGTGTGTGTGTCTGTCTGTGTGTGTGTCTCTGTGTGTGTGTCTCTGTGTGTGTGTGTCTCTGTGTGTGTGTGTGTCTCTGTGTGTGTGTGTGTCTCTGTGTGTAGGTCTTTGTCTGTGTCTCTGTGTGTGTGTCTCTGTGTGTGTGTCTGTGTGTGTGTGTGTCTCTGTGTGTGTGTGTCTCTGTGTGTGTGTCTGTGAGTGTGTGTGTGTGTGTTTGTGTCTCTGTGTGTGTGTGTGTTTGTATGTGTGTCCGTGTTTGTGTCTCTGTGTGTGTGTCTCTCTGTGTGTGTCTCTGTGTGTGTGTCTCTGTGTCTGTGTCTGTTTGTGTGTGTCTCTCCGTGTGTGTCTCTCTGTGTTTGTGTCTCTCTTTGTGTGTGTCTCTGTGTGTGTCTCTCTCTGTGTGTCTGGGTGTGTGTTTGTCTGTGTGTGTGTCTGTGTGTGAGTTTCTCTGTGTGTGTGTCACTGTGTGTTTGACTCTGTTTGTGTGTGTCTCTGTGTGTGTGTCTCTGTGTTTATGTCTGTGTGTGTGTCTCTGTCTGTTTGTCTCTGTGTGTGTGTGTCTCTGTGTGTGTGTCTATCTGCGTGTGTGACTATGTTTTTGTGTCTCTCTGTGTGTGTGTCTGTGTGTATGTGTTTGTGTGTGTGTCTGTGTGTGAGTGTCTCTGTGTGTGTGTCTGTGTGTGTGTGTCTCTGTGTGTGTTTCTCTGTGTGTGTGTGTGTGTGTGTGTGTGTCTCTGTGTGTGTCTGTGTGTCTGTCTGTCTGTGTGTATGTGTGTCTGTGTGTGTGTGTCTCTCTGTGTGTGTGTCTCTGTGTGAGTGTCTGTCTCTGTGTGTGTGTGTGTGTGTGTGTGTGTCTTTGTGTGTGTCTGTGTGTGTGTGTATGTGTGTGTGTGTATGTGTGTGTGTCTCTGTGTGTGTTTCTCTGTGTGTGTGTCTCTGTGTGTGTGTCTCTGTGTGTGTATCTCTGTGTGTGTGTGTCTCTGTGTGTGTGTCTCTGTGTGTGTGTCTCTGTGTTGTGTCTCTGTGTGTGTGTGTGTGTGTGTGTGTGTCTCTGTGTGTGTGTCTGTGTGTGTGTGTCTCTCTGTTTGTGTGTGTGTGTGTATGTCTGTGTGTGTGTGTGTGTCTGTGTGTGTGTGTGTGTGTCTGTGTGTGTCTGAGTGTGTGTGTGTGTGTGTGTGTGTCTGTGTGTGTGTCTGTGTGTGTGTGTCTGTGTGTATTTGTCTGTGTGTGTCTCTGTGTGAGTGTGTGTGTGTGTTTGTGTGTGTGTGTGTGTGTCTCTGTGTGTGTCTCTGTGTGTGTGTGTGTCTCTGTATGTGTGTCTCTGTGTCTGTGTCTCTGTGTGTGTGTGTCTGAGTGTGTGTGTGTCTGTGTGTGTGTGTCTGTGTGTGTGTGTCTCTGTGTGTTTGTGTCTCTGTGTGTGTGTGTCTCTGTGTGTGTGTCTCTGTGTGTGTGTCTCTGTGTGTGTGTCTCTGTGTGTTTGTCTCTGAGTGTGTGTCTCTGTGTGTGTGTCTCTGTGTATGTGTCTCTCTGTGTTTGTATCTGTGTGTGTGTCTATGTGTGTGTGTCTGTGTGTGTGTGTGTCTATGTGTGTATGTCTCTGAGTGTGTGTGTCTGTTTTGTGTCTGTGTGTGTGTGTGGCTTTGTGTGTGTCTATGTGTGTGTGTCTCTCTGTGTGTGTGTCTCTGTGTGTGTGTGTCTCTCTGTGTGTGTGTCTCTGTGTGTGTGTCTGTGTTTGTGTATGTGTCTCTTTGGGTGAAACAGTTTGAGGCATTTTAGGCGATGATTTTAGAAAACAAAAGCAGAACTTTTAAAATCACAACAACTGAAGGTCAGTAAATAATTCCTTTGTGGGGCCCGGGGATGGCCTTTGGGGGTCTGGGTGGGCCTTTGGGGGCGCCGGTGATCCTTTGGGAGCTTGGGGGGCCTTTGAGGACCGGGGGCTTCCTTGGGGGTTGGGTAGGAGGATTGGAACCCTTTGGGGTTGGGTTAGAGGACCTCACAACACTGTTCAAATGAAACTTGTGTATTATAACGACCATAGAGTTTCACCATTAAATTCTCTTCTAAAATCTCTTCAAAAATCTTCTTTTAAAATGTCTCTATCTGTTTCGCCGAAATAGTTCCATAACCTGTCTAAAACAGTTTCGCCCAAATAATCCCTAAACGTAAATTCAGCGTGTTCCTTTGTTATTGACATCTCTGCGCTAATGCATTTCAAATTAATAAGAAACCTTTTCGCGCGCTAAAACAATTCATCGCTAAGATCTTTCTTGGAGAATTGTTCCCATGGCCTTTGGTTATTAATATCTTTTGGAGTTCGACCAGTAGAACTGTTCCCGAGGCAAAGACATTGATGATTTGGATCTATTCCTGGAGAAATGTTTCTAGGCGAAAATTTTTAAAGTCTGACAGATGATGTCATTGATTGATTGATCCGTCAAGAAAGGGGAAATTAATTTGTTGTTTCTAAGGGGAATTATTGATTCACGATAGGTGAATTGAGGTCGACAGCACAGGTGTTCGAAGGTCGATGTTGTTGTTGTTGTAAGTGCACGCTATCATCGAATGTCAAGGTCGATGTTGTTGTTGTTGACACACTTGGAAATTTAGGTCATTGACCCCATTAACCACGTGTTCTCCCTAATGACTCTATGCCCATATTTGGGATGCAAAAAAGTTATAGGTGGCAGCAGGGGTGCGTGACACGAGTCGGACCCCCATCTCTACTTAGGCTTTTGTCGAAATTAAATAAAAAAAAACAAGCTTTTTTTTTTAACTGAAAGTAAGGAGCGACATTAAAACTTAAAACGAACAGAAATTATTTCGTATATGAAAAGGGCTGTCCCTTCCTCACCGCCTCGCTCTTTACGCTAAAGTTTTTATTGCTTTAAAAAATAAAGCTGTGTGATAGAGTCAAACTATAGCGAAAAAAGGGCGGCGTTGGGGAGGGGACAGCCCCTTTCATATACGGAATAATTTCTGTTCGTTTTAACTTTTAATGTCACTCCTTACTTTCAGTTAAAAAAAACTTGTTTTTTTTTTTTCTGATCGTCTTTTAAATAATGCTGGGAAACACCCACAGGAAACATCCTCCATGAAAAGATCCTTCCCTGTAAACCCCTCCTCCAACCCCCCACCCACACACACCAGATAAAATCCCTCCTGAACACGTCTGTATACTTCCCACTAACCAATACTATATGTAAACAATGCTGGGCAAAGTTCATAACTTGCAGCCCTTCCCCCGGGAACTGTGAGGGATTAAGTCATCCTCAAAGACATGTTTATTAAATTTTCGACTATGTTAAACGACTATGCGAATTGACTTATCGACTATGCGAATTGACTTATTTTATATAATTCTGAGGTCAGAAATAATTTAAATTCTAACCTATTTTGGTATATTTAAACAGACAGGAAGTGACTACCAAATAGCGACTAAATTAGCAACCTAGTTTCGTAATTTAACCTACTTTTGGGTGAGGTGGTACATGACAGACCGGGTCTTTCCTGGTTGTTTTTTTCATTGGTGTCAGAGCTAGCCTAAGATACAGTGAACAAATTCGTAAAATCTTATTGGAATTAGAATTCTTGTTCTTAACTTAAGGCATTTGGGTAAGACTTTGGAATAATGTTGTATTTAGGGCAAAAAACATGATAGATCTCACTATTTGAGCTAAACAGAGTTTTGAAACTCATAACCACCCAGCCCTAGGAACTACAATAGCACTTTATTCTATCAATAGGCTTTTAATAAATGTATTTAATAATCAATTGTCATGAAAGGTCCAAAAACTAAACCTCTGAGGACATCCGACCACCACTGGCCTCAGGGCAGGGGCTGTATGTATACATTTCATCTATAATTTACATATAGGATTTGTCATCGGAAAGGGGGGCATATTTCACCTCTGGGGTCCAAATTCAAAATGTATTTTGATGACACCATCATAAAGTGCTATATTTAGTGCCATATTGCTGAAAGAAGCACCAACATAATCTCCATAGGTCAAAAACCCTAAACCTGAAGTTTATAACCTTGTTTAAAATCATCTTGTATGCTCTCCCTTCCAATTCTCTCAATAAGTTTTTGTCATTTAAATTGCCTGTTCAAACAGTTCGTGGTAACGAACTGTAAGTAAGGAGCGACCCGGCTCAATGGTAACCGAAACTGTAGAAAACGGAATTTTGATACCAATAGATACATCAAAAGAATCAAATTTTAATGTTGATTTCAAATATAAAACTTTCATCAATTTTAGTCCTACCTATCAAAAGTTACGCGCCTGAGAAAATTTGGCTGATTTTCGAAAAAAGGGAGAAAGACCCCCTAAAAGTTATAGAACCTTAATGAAAATCACACCATCATATTCAGCGTATCAGAGAACCCTACTGCGGTGGTTTCAAGCTCCTATCTACAAAATTATTTGAAAAAAAACTACGTTTTCTAGAGAGTTAAAGAGGCCGAGTCGCAAGTTCGAACCTTAAAACGTACAAGTATTTGGAGGTACAGTTGGGGGGCTGGCACCTCCCAAATCACCCGGTTTCGCAGCCTTTAAATAAAAAAAAAGTTTTTTTAACTGAAAGTAAGGAGCGAAATTAAAAGTTAAAACAAACAGAAATTATTCCGTATATGAAAGGGGCTGTGCCCTCCTCAATGCCTCGCTCTTTACGCTAAAGTTTTTATTGTTTAAAAAAAAGAGTTGTGAGAAAGTCAAAGTTAAGGTTAAGAAGTTCTAAAGTTAAGAAGCTGAAAACAGTTTTTTTTGCACTTCATTGGAGCAAAAGGTATGTTTAACAAGGTTTCACTTTCATAACACAAAGGTTTTTAAGGATCGTCAAAGGTTACTGCCCTCTAGAGGGAGAAGGAGTGAAGGTACAAACTTCAAAACAATTTCCAGCGACATACTTTAGTTTGTAGAACCATCCCTGAAAGTTTCATTTTCCTAACCTAACCCCTTTCCAAGATAACAAAAAGTCGCTAAACTAGTATTTTACCCACAATAGTCTAGTTGTTAGGAGTTCAAAACGAAATACATGTAGAATACATTGTGTAAAATCAAACAGTTGGGCTGTAGGTAAGGAATGACTTCAGGTAATAGCAACCAAAACAAGGACTTTAATAACATTAATGCCTAAAAGATTTGGTCTATGATTTCACACCAATTTTTGCTAATTTTAAATATATACAGTTCATTAGGCTCAATTTTACACATCCAACATGACAAATCTTCGAAGGTTTACCTTATTTTTTAAAAAGAGGAGTGATCTTTAGGGGTTTTCCCACGCCCAACTAAAAACTGTTAGCTAACATTGTTAGAGAGTTTCTCTAACAAATCGAATACTTGTTGAAGGAAATTGTTGGGGAATTTAAAGCAAAATAAGCAGGATGGGTACTTTTTATGCTTACAATATTGATAGGGAATCGATGTCTGCTACTATTTCTTATTTTTCTTCCGTCTCCCTTCTAGATTTTGAGACACATCTTTTCTGGCAGTCTCATTGAAAAAAAAAATGTTCCACTGGAAAAAATAGTAAAACCATTAAACTGCTACCTACCTACATTAAAAAACATGTTTGCACCGCCCCCCCCCCCTCCATTTCACTGGCAATGGATAGTTTTCTCCTAAATTGAATTTTTTTTAGTTGTACTTTCAGTGAAGATACATTTTTCATCAATTAAATTGATTCCTCAGTTTTACTGTGTCAAAAAGATGTAAATATGATCAACAATCTGACAGTTTCACTTATGCAATAAAATTATAATTTTTACTAGGTCGATCCACTTACTCCATACACGAAATAATTTATTTAAATGCACTAAACGGTCACTGGTGTTTTAGTTTTTGCCTAAATTCAATATTCTTTGCCAATTAATACAATGCTTTGTGCCTTTGTTTCACTTGCTGGCATTAATAGTTACACTTTAGGTACGTGTATTTTAGAGCCACCACACTCAAGTTCTGTCGAGAAGTGAAGTTTGGTTAATGCTTATGGAATAAAACAAAATATGGCCATTGTTGATATGTCCTTTTGATAACCTGTATATTCAGATACTTCTTGAAATTTTCATCTCAATTATCTTAGTCTTACAAGTAGTTGCAGCAGAAGTAATATTTGGACAGAAGGAGTAGAGCTAGTAAATTTCGCATTGGTAATAGTATTAGTAGTAGTCTGCACATATTGCCTTTTAGTAAACTGGTCTTCCCCTTTAAGCATTCTCTGAGAGTTCCAACTTAATACACCACTCAATTCTTAAGATACGCTATTTTGACAATCTAACTGCACATAGTGTCTTTTGTTAGTTCAAATTTGCCTTCAATATTCTCGTAAATATTACCTTCATAGACTTAGCCTTAACTGCACTAGTAGGCCTATCACAACAGTTGCGGTGGTAGGAGAAGTAGTTGCAGTGTTAGTGTTGTATTGGTAGTAGCAGCAGTATTAATTGCAGTAGTAGCATGTGCATCCTGCTTTTGATCAGTTGAAAATTTTTCCTTGATACGGTAAGCCGTTCCAAAAATATTACTGATGTGCGCTTTTGAGCCCTTTTAGACTCTTTTCACCTTAATACTCTAAGCCTTATAAGTTGCTGTAACTGACGCAGTAGTTGGAGTAGTTTTTTTGGGAGTAATAGTATTATTAAAAATAGAAGTGGTAAAAGTGTTTGCAGAGACATGCATATATTATCTTTCTGTCAATTTATCTTCCCCTTTACGTTTTCTCCAAAAGTTCCAACTTAATACCCAAATCCATTCTTGAGATACGCTCTTTCGATAATCTGCATTTACATAGTTTGTACCACAAATCAGCTCAGCATTGATACCACAAATCAGCATTGATAAATAAATAAAACCCAAAACGAACAGAAATTACAATAATTAACCGAGTCAAACTCAAAACGAGCAGAAATTAACATAAGTTGGGCGCCAAACCCCTATTCCTTCCCAAGGCCAGAACAAAATTTGCACTTTACTGAAAAAATATAAACGTTTTACCTTTCATAACTTAATAAATCAAATAATATTAACATTTTGATTACTAAATATCAGTATATGTATGTTAAACTGACAATGCACTTTCATTTGTATTTTTTCAGAAAAGTGCAAATTTTGTTCTGGCCTTGGGAAGGCATAGGGGTTTTGCGCCAAACTTGTGATAATTTCTGCTCGTTTTGAGTTTGTCTCGGTTAATTATTGTAATTTCTGTTCGTTTTGGGTTTCATTTATCTATCAATGCTGATTTGTGGCAGTTTCACACTTGTTAGATTATTTGATTTTAGTTTTGCTCATTTTTTGTTAAATGGAGTTCTTTACTTTTCTTTGAGAAACTTATTTTGTGGAAAAAGTTTTTTTAATTAATTTCTGTTAATTTTATATTGACATAGTCTTTTCAGGGAAAAAGAAAATAATAATTTAAATCTTTTCTTTTTTTAAGAATTTAGAGCTTGGCCTGCTGTTTGTATGCTGGAGAAAAATTTTCAGTCGTTTTTAACAACATACACCCTTTTAAAAATCTGGAAACAAATAGCACTGTTTAATTTAGTTTCATAACTTCTCTACTTGACCTGTAATGGAAAACTTGATACCATTCGCAAAAAAATCTGTTTACTTTCTTTGATAGCTTGGATACACTTACGCTATTTGGATTTGGTTAAATCTTAAGAGCAGAAGTAGCCCCGAACGATTGAACAGAATACCCTCAGTCGTTCTTGGGATACTGCTGAGATGCCTTATTCGGAATTAGCATTATCACAGTGCAATTTAATCTTAAGTCAACATTTAGTTTTTAAACATATAAAAATTGGATTTGAGGAAGACTAAAATCTATTCTATAAATCATATACAACAACTTTCTATGTAAACCTTATACGCCCCGAGGACATAACTTACAACCCTTGCACTGAGAGCTCTGAGGGGGTTATCATCCTAAAAGACCTAATTTCAAAAACATTCAACTGCGTTAAACAAAATGGATATCTCAAAATTTTGATTGGGTATGTTTAGGACAATGGTGAACGTGAGAGGAGTGTTAGGTGCTCTCCACTCAGTCTCATCTATTAAAAATGACACTAGGCCTTTCAGTTTAAAGTTGATTGATCCCTATTCATGGTTATACAACAACTCTTTCAATAAAAAATTATACGCCCCAGGGTATAGCTTAAAACCCCTGCCCTGAGGGATGTGGGGTTGACATCCTTAAGGACCTAATTTCCAAAACTTTTAACTACGTTGAATAAAATGGCTATCTAAAAATTTGATTGGATGTGTTTTGGGAAAAGGTGGACGAGAGAGGGGTGTTAGTTGCCCTCAAATCACTTTTGACTATTAAAAAGGGCACTAGTCCTTTGAATTTCCAATCGAATGAGCCCTTTTTCAAGTTTCTAAGACAAAGATTTCAATAAAAACATTATATGCCCCCAGGGCATAACTTATTAACCTTGCCCTGAGGGTTGTGGGGGAGTGTCCTCCCTAAAAATATATTTTCTATCTGGAAATCAACTACCCTGAACAAAATGGCTATCTCAAAATTTTCATTGGATGTGTTTGGGGGAATGATGGGTGTGGGGGGGGGGCTAGTTGTCCTCCAATCACTTTTAACTATTAAAAAGGGCACTATCCCTTTGAATTTCCAGTCGAATGAGCTTTTGTTGAAGTTTCTACGACAAAGCCTTCTAGAAAAAACTTATATACCCCCAGGGCATAACTTAAAACCCTTGCCCTGAGGGATGTGGGGGAGTGTCCTCCTCAAAAACATATTTACTATCTGGAAATCAACTACATTGAACAAAATGGCTATCTCAAAATTTTGATTGGATGTGCTTAGGGAAATGAAGGGCATGAGAAGGGGGGGCTAGTTGCAGTCAAATCACTTTCGACTATTAAAAAGGGTACTAGCCCTTTGAATTTCCAATCGAATGAGTCTGTTTTCAAGTCTCTACGACAACGCCTTCTATAAAAACCTTATATGCCCCCAGGGCATAACTTAAAACCATTACCCTGAGGGTTGTGGGGGAGTATCCACCTCAGAAACAAATTTTCTATGTGGAAATCAAATACGCTGAACAAAATGGTTATCTCAAAATTTTGATTGGATGTGTTTGGGGGAATGATAGGCGTGGGGGAGGGGGCTAGTTGCCCTCCAATCACTTTTAACTATTGAAAAGGGTACTAGCCCTTCGAATTTCCAATCGAATGAGCTTTTTTTGTAGATTCTACGACAACGCCTTCTATAAAAACCTTATATGCCCCCAGGGTATAACTTCAAAACCCTTGCCCTGAGGGTTGTGGGGGAGTGTCCTCCTCGAAAACATATTTTCTATCTTGAAATCAGGTACCCTGAACAAAATGACTATCTCAAAATTTTGATTGGAAGTGTGTGGGGAACTGATGGGCGTGAGGGTGGGCGGCTAGGTGAACTCCAATCACTTTCGACTATTATAAAAGGGTACTAGCCCTTTGAATTTCAAATCGAATGAACCTTTCTTGAAGTTTCTACGACAACACCTATAAAAACCTTATATACCCCCAGTGCGTAACTTAAAACCCTTGCCCCGAGGGTTGTGGGGGAGTGTCCTCCTCAAAAACATTTTTTCTATCTGGAAATCAACTACGCTGAACAAAATAGCTATCTCAAAATTTTGATTGGATTTATTTGGGGAAATGATGGGCGTGGGGGGCTAGTTGCCCTCCAATCACTTTCGAATGTTAAAAAGAGCACTAGCCCTTTGAATTTCCAATTTCCTTTTTTGAAGTTTATACGACAACGCCTTCTATAAAAACCTTATATGCCCTCAGGGCATAAATTAAAACCCTTGTCCCGTGGGTTGTGGGGGAGTGTCCTCCTCAAAAAGATATTTTCTATCTGGAAATCAATTACGCTAAACAAAATAGCTGTCTCAAAATTTTTTATGGATGTGTTTGGGGGACTAATGGGCATGGAGGGGCGAGAGGCCCTCCAATTACCTTTGACTATTATAAAGGGCACCATTCACTCCAGTCTCCAATCAAATGAGCCCTTTTCGAAGTTTCTACGACATCTCCTTCGATACGAAGTGCCCGGGTATGGAGAACCCCCCCCCCCCAAAAAAAAAAAACAACAACAACACATTGTGCCCACATCGTTCTTTACTTAGGCAGCGCTAGCGCGCTGCCTATGATTTCTGCTCACTTTGAGTTTTACTCGGTTATTTGTTTTAGTTTTTGTTCGTTTTAGGTTTAATTTAAATATTGATGTTGATTTGTGGTAGTTTTACACTTGGTAAATTTTTGCTCATTTTTGGTTTAATGGAGTTCTTTACTTTTATTTGAAAGACCTATTTTGTGGAAAAAACTTTTTTTTAATTAATCTCCGTAAAAACCCAAACTATAATACTGGCTTAATTAGCCAATGGACTTTAGCTAACAATTGACTGAATATGCACTTGTCGTTACTGTCACAAATTTTGGACGAATTTGGTTTAGGGCAGAATCTCCGCAAGTTTGGTTTTAGAGAATTTGGGATGGGTCTTATCCTCCTGTGACTCTGAAACACAATTTTTGTTAATCTAGCCCTTGATCTACATTGTCTTAAAACGTAATGGAGTTTTGCTGATATAGTCCTTTTGTATAACAAACACCAGATAATCTTGACTCAGCTTTATTTTTCTTTTTTAGACTCCTTGTCTTCTACAGAGAAGAATTGATTCACGTCTGAAAGTCGTCGAGTGTCACCAGAAATGAATAAAATTTCTTCGCCTTTTCTAGCCCTTTTAAGTGAACTAACAAACAGCGACAGCACCCTAGTGACTATACAATGTAACGGAGGAGATGTTACAGCTAAGAAGAGTCTATTAACAACAGTAAGCGATGTGTTTAAGGGTATGTTCGAAAACAACTTTCTTGAAAAGAAGAAAAATACAGTTATGGCAGACGATGTTGATTTTCCAACTATGAAGTTTATTATCCAGTGCTATACATGTGAAACATGTGTTTCATGTTTAGAGCAAGTGAACAATAAGGCTTTCGAATATATTGTTGAGAAATACAAATTTCTAGGCATTCGGGAAGAAGCTGCTGAGAAGGTAATTGATATTTACAGAGAAACAGGAAATATAGCATTCCTTGGGAAGATTTTCTTGATTTACCACAGTCAAAAGTCCAGGATGACTGCTTTGAAAGAAGCAGCTGAAATCGTTACTACGGGGCAGGATGGGCCATGGTTTGTTGATTTCTTTACGACCGAAGAATTTAAGGAGTTTTCCAAAATTTGCTGTGACGTATTGAAGAACTCCAAAGTTGATAAGTGGGAGGGTTTCTTATATACATTTTATAGATGGGCATTAAAGGATAAGGAAGAAAGATCCAAGGCATCCTTGGAAGTTTTGGGAATGATTAACATGGACCAATTCCCAATTGCTCGAGTTCAGTCACTGCTTCAAAGCTTGGAACTTCATGAAAGATTTCAAATCGTTAAGTCAATTTCAGTAAAATTGTTAGGTTACATCCAAAAAGTAGAAGTTGAAAATCGGCTAAAAACACGGAAGCCCCATCCGCTGCCAAAACACTCGTCCAGCAAGGTCAATTGCAGCAAATGTGGACATACTGACGAAATTCCTTACCATTATTCATCAAAATGCGCGGGGAAGCACTTGAAATGCAAGAAGACTGGATGCCCACATGACGGGCAGGTAGTAAATGGTGGTCGTCGTGTAGACTGCTATGCAAGACTTCTGTATCCAAGCACAGAACTTCTTGTTTTTGGATCTTTATCAGGCTAAACAACAATGGAGCTCCAACATACTAGAACTTCTTACCAAAATTTCTCAGAAAATTTAAATGTTGTTTTTAAGACACAAGTCAATTCTCAGTGTACATACAATGTAGGTGAAATTAGTAAAGTGATAATATCTTCATTATTACTTAAATTAAAATAAAATCAACTTTGAACAATGTGGACAATCTATTTAGTTTTTCCCCTATTCTACGTTTACGTTTTTCCACTTCTACGTTTAATGAACTTCTACATGCTGTGTAAAACAGTTTAGTTTTAAGAATATTCGGCAATCCATGCCTGCTTTCTCTCTTAAATATCCTTTTGTCAAAATCTTTGCTCTTTCAATTTTTTTCTCAGTAATTTCTTGCTCTGAAGTAAGGCCCAACCGATATGGATTTTAGGGTTCCGGTACCGGTACATCGATAAATTTTACCAGAAAAAAACCTTACCTAAAGTTTAAGCCCTGCATTCTCTGCCCATATTCATTCTCACATGTTTCTCCCTTGTCTATTACACACCTACTAACAGCCTCAATAATTTACTGCAGAATCCAAAAAATGCAAATAAGATTTATTCAGAAAATATTTAGAAAAACAATTAAACAAATAAAGTTCTAGTTTGGACAGCCAAACTATTTAGGTATATAAACACAAATACGTGAAAATATGATTGAAAGAAGTGTAAGATATTTGTTGAAATTGATTATTCCAAACCCAAATTTCAATAGAGAATTTCTGTTTTAATCATTCACATTTTAATTTGAAAACTTACATTCATGTGATATGGTTTCTTACGAACAAACCCATGCTAGGCACACTGGATACAGGGGTGCAGATGGGATTTAAGTTTGGAGAAGGAATTTAAGGAATATGTCGACAAAATCGTCCAGTATGCCAACAATTGCGGACTCGCGAGCTAAATTTCCAAGGTAAATAGGTAAATTTTCCAAGGCCAGAACTTCACAATACCATCCCCCCACCCCCCGCTCCACTTTACAACACCCATTTCCCCTTATCTTCGTCCCTGACCAAATGTCATGGTTTTAATCGATTGAATCTTGGTTCTATCACACACGTAAGTGAAAATTCGTTATACAGAAATGTGTGGTTTAATGTATTCTTTTTAGTTGTTTTGGGAAGAAGTTGTACGTTCTTGAAGAAGTTGTACGTTCTGGAAGAAGTTGTATCATCAAACATTTCGAACATTGCTGCACCAGGCGTGTATTGAGAATTATAAACAACAAATATACTTGATTTCATTTGACTAATCTCTGCTGCTCTCTCCAACAAGATCAGACTTAGTTGGTGGCTCTGCCCCCAAGGACTGGACAAGCAAATGTTACCCGAGAAAGTCTGCCACCATCATCCTGGATAAGCTGCAAATAGCAAAAAAATAGGCCAACATCGGAAATTTTTTCCCGATATCAGACAATGACGCTGACTCCAATATTAGTCCGATATTATTGGCCAGCTGATTACACTTTTTGACTGACTGACTCTTTACTGACTGACTGACTCCTGACTTTTGAATGACTCTTTACACTTTTTGCGAACTCTTAATTCTATATTAAATTACTTAAGTTTATAATATAACATCTAAAATCTTTCAAGGAGGATACAGTAAAAATTTTCAGAAAATACTCACAATCAGAACAATATTGTTAAGGTTTTGAAACGAAGGTTAATTCAATGTTAGACCCATTTCTCTTCATTTCTACCTCAAATATTCAGGGTTTAAAAGTAAGTTGTGTTTATAACGGCCTTATGTGGTGTGTTAAGTCGTAATCTTGGGAAAAACCAAGTTCCAGGTTTTCGAAGACTTGTATTTTTTGAACGAGATTAAAGAAAAGTAGTTACAAATATTGTGTTTAATACTTAACAAATATTTGCCAAAATTTTGTTTAATACTAGCCGAAAATACTATAAATTATTTAAAACAGTCTAGCTAAAAGTAGATTTTTTAGTTAAAGCCCTACTGTGCTTTCTCAGCATTAAGACCCATTTAGTTATTTTCGAATGATGAGATGTATAATCACGTAAAAAAATGTCACGGACTGCTTTTTTAGTTTTATTTTTTTTTCATAGCTTACTCAAAGCTCTTTGCCACTTACATAAAGAAATATAAGGGCCTGAACTATAAAGGATAATACCCATCACTTGATAAATAGATGAAAAAACTGTTGAACAAAGAATTTATTTGTTTTTCAACTTAAATTTTAGAATAAGTAACTCCTAAGTTTAAGAGAGAAGACAAACAATAGTTTAAGAGTCTTAAGTTAGTCTTAAATAGTTTAAGAGTCTGCTGAGAAAGAAACAGGTGAGAATGAAGAGCTGACTATCGATAACGAGAAAATCGACCAAGTATATCCTCACATCTTGCAGCAAGAACAAGGGTTTCCAAATTTACAAGGCATCTTACATTCAGAACACATGTGGACATTTGTTCAACTATAAGCTCCCCAGATTCGTGGCGGCTGAGACTGCTGAGTCACACCGCTAACCCCCAGCCAAAGGATTTGCTACACCAAGACCTGAACCATCGCTTCAAACACCATAAGGGGTATTGTCACTTATCAAAGTAGTATTATAAGTGAGGACCGTGGGTGTAGTAAACTACGTACGCTACTCTTCAATCCCAATCGATTCTATGGCAATCTGTAATCCTTCATACGCAGAACGTGCCCTAGTTATATCAGCTTTTCTCTTATTATAGCCTAGAAAGCGAGATCGAACCACTACTGTTTGAGACACGCGGATACCATGACAATCCATAGGCCTATATGCTCTTTCAAACACTATTTTGCTGTTTTTTCGACATTTCATGTAGTGGTTGTCAAAATTTTAAAGATTGCGTCGATTATACTGAACTTTACCGTGAATTCTTTGAAATAACATATTAAGTCAAACAGTTCGTGGTAACGAACTGTAAGTAAGGAGCGACCCGGCTCAATGGTAACCGAAACTCTAAAAAACGGAATTTTGATACCAATAGATACATCAAAAGAATCAGATTTTAATGCTGATTTCAAATATATAAGTTTTATCAAGTTTAGTCCTACCTAGCAAAGGTTACGCGCCTGAGAAAATTTGGCTGATTTTCGAAAAAAGGAGGAAAGACCCCCTAAAAGTTATAGAACCTTAATGAAAATTACACCATCATATTCAGCGTATCAGAGAACCCTACCGTAGAGGTTTCAAACTCCTATCTACAAAAATGTGGAATTTTCCATTTTTTGCCAGAAGAAAGATCATGGATGCGTGTTTATTTGTTTTTTTTCTTTTCCCCAGGGGTAATCGTATTGACCCAGTGGTCCAGTGACACAGTGGTTAAAAGTTATAGTGCCCTTTTAAGTGACAAAAAAAATGGAGGGCAACTAGGCCCCCTCCCACGCTCATTTTTTTCTCAAATTCACCCAATTAAAATTTTGAGGTAGCCATTTTGTTCAGCATAGTCGAAAATCTAATAAATATGTCTTTTAGGATGACTTAATCCCCCACAGTTCCCAGGGGAAGGGCTGCAAGTTATGAACTTTGCCCATTGCTTACATATTGTATTGGTTAGTGGGAAGTATACAGACATTTTCAGGAAGGATTTTTTTCTGGTGGGGGGGGGGCTTGAGGAGGGGGTTATTCTGGGGAATCTTTCCGTGGAGGATTTTTCTTTGGGGTAAGGGACATTTCTATGAAGGGGGCGCCGGATTTCCAAGCATTATTTAAAAAACGATCAGAAATTAAATTAAAAAAAACAAGTTTTTTCAACTGAAAGTAAGAAGCAACATTAGACCTTAAAACGAACAGAAATTATTAGGTGTATGAGGGGGTTCTCCCCCAAGTCAATACCTCGCTCTTAACGATACATTTTTTTTAGTGCTTTCAAAAGAGGTTTGTGAATTAAATTTTTTTTTAACTTTTAACGTAAAGAGCGTGGTATTGACTAAGGGGAGAACCCCCTTATATACGTAATAACATATACGTAAACAAAACAGTAAAAAAAACAAGCGATATGGCTCAATAGTAATCGAAACTTTTAAAAACGGAATTTTGATGTCAATAAATGTATTAAAAGAATGGGCTTATAATGCTGATTCTAAATATATAAATTTTATTAAGTTTAGTATTACTCATCAAAGGCTACGAGCCTGAGAAAATTTACCTAATTTTTTAAAGAGGGGGGAAACATCCCCTACAAGTGAAACAATTTTAATGAAAATCACACCGTCAGATTCAGCGTATCAAAAAACCCTATTACATAGGTTTCAAGCTCAAATCTGCAACTTTGTATTTTTTGCCATAAGAAAAATATACGAATATAGAAGTTCGTTACGTAAGTTAATTTGTAAATTACTTCAGAACCAAATTTAGAGACAGCCATTTAGCAAAAGAAAAGTAAAATTTTTATGCAAATTTTGTTTACTTATTCAATGACGGTGAGCCAAAATAAAAGCTACATTAACTAAAAAACGATCAGAAATCAAATAAAAAAAACAAGTTTTTTAAACTGAAAGTAAGGAGCGACATTAAAACTTAAAACGAACATAAATTATTTTGTATATGAAAGGGGCTGTCCCCTCCTCAACACCTCGCTCTTTACGCTAAAGTTTGACTTTCTCACAATTCTTATTTTTTTTTAAACAATAAAAAACTTTAGCGTAAAGAGCGAGTCGTTGAGGGGTGACAGCCCCTTTCATATACGGAATAATTTCTTTTTAAATTTTAAGTTCGTTTTAAGTTTTAATGTCGCTCCTTACTTTCAGTTTAAAAAAATTGTTTTTTTACTTAATATTTCTAAAGACCATATTTAGTAGTCCCACAGAACATCTAAAATTTAGCTCTTTAAGCTATATTTTGTATCATACTTTAAAAATATTTCTAATTCAAACTCAGCGGTCCTTGTACTTTATCCATTGTTCTTGAAGAATTAAAAATTACGTTTTTTGGAGTACATACCACCGTTACACTGTTTCTTCAGAGTATATATAGCAACCATTCCAAAAAACTTAAATACATTATGGGGCACACGAGTGCAAAACCCCAACTATCTCCCCTTTACAGCATTCGAACACTTTGAGCGGCCATTGAATTAGCAATATTTCAACAAGTGATCCTGAGCAATAATGCTATGACTTAAAGATCCTGTTGGGATTCTTTTGATATTAATATCTAGATATATTTTACCTAAAATACATCTGTTCAGTTTTTCTTTTTCTTCTCTCTATTGTCGTTCTTTTAATCTCAAACACATTAAATATTTAGTTAAATGCCGATTTCCATGTTTCTTTTTGAGTTGATTAAAGAGCTCTACTTCCAATCTGAGATGTTTAAAGTATCTTTTTGAATGCCAAGTTTTCACCTTTAGTTTATCAATCTAAATTCCAATATAATCAATAAAAGAACAAGAGAAACACGTAAATAAGCTGCTTTTAACATAGAGACGAAGCCCCTTCTCATGATAAATCCTTTTTGGCAACAATTGAATGGGCTATTGGAAAGGAAAAGGTCACCAAATAATTTGTTATTTAAATTATTTCCATTTTTTAAATTTAACCCCCCCCCCGAAAAAAAACGAAACAAAACTATTTATGTATATGTCTGACACACCGTTACCTTACTTTTCTAGGTCAATGTTACAGAGATTGTTGTTGTAAAGTAACCAAGGGAGTCAACTGGGGGAGGGGGGGGGGTTAATTACTACCACCCTGGATTTTTACCATTCCATAGATTCTGAAATATACCTTTTTGATAATTTAATTGAAAAAATGCCCCCCCCAGGTTTTAAAAATGTTTTATTTTGAATCTTCATTCAAAGAAAATTGAAAAAAAATCCTTGTCCCTTCTCCAACATTTTCGTGGAGTTGGTGCCCCTGGAAGTAACTATACATTTTCAGCCATATCTGGTACTTAGTTTCGTTTGTAAGGCATCTAATCACGATGTACTTTTGCTACGCGATAGTTCTCAAACAAAAGTTGGAGTAATTATCGTTCCAACAAATTTCAAAACAAACAATCAAAGTTACCTTTTACCCTTAAAAAATATTCCCCAGATACTATGCACTTAGTAATATACAAAATGATGTAAAACTCCCTCGCGGAAAATTCTCCTCGGAAAATCCCCCCCCCCCCTCACAACTCCCCTGGAAAAACGTTCCCAAATGTAAAATTGAGCGACCAAAGGAAAATTAAGACAAATAAAAAGATCGAAGAAAGGGGTATAGTTGTACATAGGCTATTAAGAAGAAGGCGAGGGTGGGGGGGGGGGGGTTGCCAGATACCCAAAAGAGCATATTTCAATACCCAAATTGTCTATATCTCAACGAGCCTTCAGATAAATATAAAAAATTTAGTAATTACTCTCATAGCCCTTTATTTAAACCAAACCTGAATGCGAGTCCTGTCGGGTCATACATTCCTTCTTATTGCAAATAACAAATTTCAAAAAATTATTTTAAAGCTTAATTTAACTAAACTAATTTGCTTTATATTTCATATAATTATACGCAATGATGCGTAAGTACGCATCAGCTGTAATATAGGAGGAATGGCTGATCATTTTGTAAGCGGGGGGGGGGGCAGATGCCTCAACGAGTTTACCAAAGCATTTTAATACCAAAACATCATAATTCTAATTAAGCAATCACATAAATAGAGTATTAGTTCTAGGGACGGGGGCGGTAGAAATTGATATCTAATCACTTTTGATTTCTGGGAATATTTCGGGTCTATGTCTTTATTACGAAATTAAAGAACAATATTAAACCCTAAAACGAGAAGAGTTTATTCCGTATAGGGGGGGGATCCGCCCCCTCCTCAACCCCTCTTACGGTCGTAGAAACTTCAGTGGATGCTCATTCGATCGGAAACTGAGAGTTCTAGTGCCTTTTTAAAAAGTCCAAAGTGATTGGAGAGCAGTCAGCCTAGTGATTGGAGAGCAAACATAATAAAAAGAAGCGCAATAAAAGTGGAAAAAACTTCTTTCCCGCTCACATCAAATGGATAGGGTTAGTTTAGAAACTTGGAAAGGGGATCGTTCGATTAAAAATTGAAAAATATTGTGTCCTTTTTAAAGACCAAAAGCTACAGGAGGGGAATCAGGTCCCCTCTTGGTTCCTTTTCTGCTATCTAGCCACCCCTATCGTGTCGAACCCATATTTGATATATCTGTTTTGTTCAAACACATCGAAATATCGAATAAGTTTGCCTTTGGGGTTAATATTACCCCAAACAGGCTTAATGTTAAACTTTATTTTATCCTGTCATGATAATTCGACGCCCCAGAAAAACGAAAAAACAATTAAGATAAAAATAAAACATAAAAATAAATACTATAAGATATTCTAGACAACATATTCTGCCAATATATTGAAATATTGGTAGAGTAGTCAAAAATTTCTTTTTCTCTTCATTATTTTTATATATTTTATTTTCTCTATGACTGTTCAATTTTGTTGCTACCCTATCTATGCTGAAAAAGAAAAATTTTGCATCATTCAGGGCGATGCTCTAAGTTTGTTAGGGAAGTGAAAATTTCCCTCCGTGTGAAATTTTCGGAGGGAGGGGATAAGCCTAGCACCCGGTGGTACAGATTGAATAAAACAGACCAACGAAACTTTATGTCAAAATATAGTTTAACAATTTTTACTACTCACGGAAATTTTCTTGTCCACCCACGATATAACTTTTATACCTGACCAGCGGTAATTCAAAAGGTAGTATGTTATAGAATGTATGTTTATCAATAGAAAAAGAAAACTAAAAATACGGTTTCAGTTTGAGATGTAAAAATATGTTTTCAGTTTCTTATTAACGATGAGTTGTCTGTAGATGAAAGATTATATCAAGTTTTCAAGGTAAAATAGACGCAAATTGAATACACAAATCACAAAATTCTGATTCCGCATTTGAGAAAATAACACGCCTGGCTGTCAAGATAAAACAAATACAATTTGATAATCAAAGTATGAAAATTTGATTATTTCTGCATTTGAAAAAAAATAAAACTAATATATATATATATATATATATATATATATATATATATATATATATATATATATATAAACCATAATCTATATTATAACCATAATCTACATATAAAGTATAAATGTATCTTGAGACCCAGAGAAGCCACATGAAAGCAGATTGAATCAATCGATCCAGCGTATATTTTTAATACATTCGATGAGGCGTATTCGCCTAATATATCAGATTATAAACATTGCAGGCTGTAAATATTGATCTATAACACCACTTGAATTAACACAATCTATTTTCATATGATAAATTATACACACTTACCTTTGACCTTTACACATTTACTTTGTAATTCTATTTTTTGAAGTGCGAAATGCAATTACACTTCGCTTTGGAAGTACATTCCAAAAGAAATTGCTTTTATATATATAAATATATATATATTTTCACACAAAACAGTGTGAAACCAAGGTAAAGAACAATGGTATTTCCAAAATCCATCAGACAAACACTATTGACATTTAAAGTTTAGCTGAAAATTTTTATAATATACACTGTTATAGTAGACATTCCCTCTTATGTTTTCCAGCTACATTATTTGTGGCCGCAAACTTACCTTGCCTCATATCTAAGTGGTAAGTCAATCACGTATCACTTAGTTCAAGCATATCTTCGTTATTTGTCAAATTACAGCAAAGCATGAAATCAAATTTTCTACAACTCTTAATTGTTCAAATAGAAAGGGGATACGCTTTTGTAACTAAATACTTTGCTCAATTGATAGTCCCCTAGTAACGAACTAAGTCACATAAAGACAAATGTTTTTAGCAGCAAAAATGTACCAGTTGTTAACTATATTTTGTGTTGGTCATGTCAACAGATTTGCAACTGAATATTCTCTTAGCTTTTATATCTACATTTTTTGTCATACTGGCGTTTATAGCCAACTTTGCATTTCTTTATGGACTCGGAAAGGCAAGAGTCCAAAAAACAATAATCAATGACATATTGAGGACTTTTAGTGCAATTGGCTGCTTCTTGATGTCCGTCTACTATATTCAGATTATATATAAGATTATGATAACTGAACCACTTGAAATAGATTGCTACTTAACGCCTATTATCACAGTCTTTATTCTGCTCATTTCAAATTTTGAGCACGGAGTTTGCTTGGTAGCGCGTTGTCTTATGCTAGGTTTTTCTAGCCGAGTGAAAAATTGGTCAAACATAAAAATTCTGACAGTTTCAATTTCGTTAAGTGCTCTTATAGCTTCTCCGTATTTCATCCCATTTAATGATATTAAATCATTACTTCAATATCAGTACTGCAGCCTCAAACAAGCAGAAAAAGCTCCATTCCGTTTGGGTAAGACTAACGCAGTTGGTTTATATTCCACTCTATTTGTTCTTCTGCTGCTTAGTTTTGTCGTATTGAAACTGGAGAATAAAACCTCGAAAAAGATTTTCCCTCCTGCAGGGTTAAGAAGATATAATATAGCAACCGCAAAGGCACAAATCTTCATTACAATTATCTCAATTTTTATTACACCATTGCCAGCGCTGTTTTCGGAGTTCGTGCTGAAATCAGCTCCACTGGAGCTCAGCATTCGAATTGTACCGATTTTCTTTTTCTGCGTCACTACTTTACGCTATCTTTTTCCACCATTTATGTACATTGCTTTCAATGATAAGTTAAGGATTTTGTTGTTGGGTCGATCACGCATTTTGGTTGGTAATTAATATAACCAACTAGTGAAAAAAGCTACTATTGTTGCCAGCTAGTGACGAACCATTTTGAAACATTTACTCGATGTTGGTCGATAAGGGAGTCGAGTTTTTCTCGATGTTTGACAATGGAATGTTAAAAAAGGACTTCCCTGACATACCTTTTCCAAAATGAGCTAAAAATCAGGAATTACATCTCTACTCGATCTTTGCTCGCTACTGACATAAGAGAAATTTACTCTCTAGTGACAGAGGAGGGGGGCGGAGTAACAGTGCTAGGGGTGACAGGAAAAAAAAAAAAGAGTTTGATCATCTCTATCTGATTCTCCCAAAATTGATTTAGGCCAATGGCCCCATATTTTGAATCATTTAAAGGATTTATATTATTCTTAAAAAGGAGGCAGACCAACAAAAACCCTTAGAAGGAGGGTGAGGAGTAGACTTAGGAAACAATTTCCAAAAAGCCCATTTTTAGGTCTGTGTGTCCGAATTTCCTTGGCAGGTCCTCCTTGCGTAACTTCTTGAACGATTAAAAATTAAACTGAAGCTCATTTATTTAGCTAAATACTGTATTTTTCTTAATATTTCTTCTTACTTAAATTAACGAACAACAACAAATTCCGACGAAACTCAATATTATCATTCTTCTCTAAATCTGTAAGAATTGAGGATGAGCCCTTGGACATAAAGGTGCCCTTGTCCTTGTAGCCCTTGTAGTCTTGGACAAGAAACACTGTACCAGGTTTCTCAGACCTTAAATAAATTAAACCAAATCGCTTGAAGCTCAGAGAGCTGAAGAATGAAGGCACTTTCTAAAAATTTGTGGTTTCTGAGAAGGATGTGATGAATTTATAAATAACTTATGAAATTTATTGGAGACCCATTTTCCTACCCTAAGTTTCGTGAAATGAATTCTAATAACTGCAGAGAAATATTGCGGGTAATTCATAAAACTGGAATCCTTTGATGAAAGGATACAAGTTCGTACTACTTATATCAAGAGGCAAAGGTACTTCTTGTAGAAAGTAAGAGGGAATTCGTGATAAATTAATTTTTGTTAAAAGAAAAAATAGACATAAAGGTGACAGAGTCAACCTATATATATATATATATATATATATATATATATATATATATATATATATATATATATATATATATAGATATATTCAGGATGGGGCAGGGGAGAGGGAGTTGACGTTTTTACTGTTCAACGTTTTTACTATTCGAAATAGCAGAGTAATTGAAAGTAGAAGACAACTTTTATATATTCAAATTCAGGAAGATTTAGACGCAGTAAAAACCTTTTTTTATTTCTCTGGGATGTGTCCTCCTTTTATTCGAATCAGGGAGACTGTCTTATGAAAGTTACTTGTTGTGACTAATTGATAACTACGAAATCTTGCTAGGCAATATCCGTTTAGCCATTTGTTAACCATTAACCAAATCGTCAGTTTCTGTTTCATACATCAGTTTATATAGTCGTGTTAGGTGATAACTTAGTCCTTTTTGTGGATTTCACAGGTCCGTTAGCCTTTTGTCTGTTTATTCTATTTAATATACTTATTTTGAATTAGTGTCAATAAATGTATTTATAACATTATATTTTCAATAAACTGACGGTTACGAATCGTTCTTCGAAGTTTTAGATCTGATAGAAATTCCTTTTTTTCTGTTATATTACTACTGATGACGGTCACTGCATATGTTACCGAAACATCTGGTACTTTTGCGAATTTCTATCACTGTTACCATCATCACTGTCTATTAAAAGGATTTTATCCCTATTTGAACTTTTATTTATCGTCATGGAAAGGCAGTGTGGTCTCCGAAATTATCTACGTCATAAAGATATTTATTGACACAATCGACATGGCGCTAAGAGCAGTAAAACTGAGCTGTTTGCAAAGTACATAAAATTGCACAAACACAAACTACAATTACTTTATGCTATTAAACAGACCAGTGGTAAAGGGGTTAAAGGACCGCTGATACCGCGTTGTGCGGCAGTAAACTGATTCCAACTTGTTCTGTCTTCTGGAAAGTGTGATCGGGGGTGCATTTGGGGGGAGGATACACCTGTGTTTTGAGCTTCTAAGAATTAGTGGCGTAATTTTGTCAAAATTTTAGATAATTTCGGAGACCACACTGCCTTTCTATGACGATAAATAAAAGTTCAAATAGGGATAAAATCCTTTTATTAGACAGTGATGATGATAACAGTGATAGAAATTCACAAAAAAATAATACCAGATATTTCGGTCACACATGCAGTGACCGTCATCAGTAGTAAAATGGTTTTACTACTGATGACAGTTTTACTACTGATGACGGTCACTGCATATGTGACCAAAATATCTGGTATTTTTTGTGAATTTCTATCACTGTTATCATCATCACTGTCTTTTAAAAGGATTTTATACCTATTTGAATTTTTATTTTTCTCAAATCAAGGGAAAATGACAGTGAAAACTATAAATTGAGTCATATATTACTATAAAAGCAAAGCTACACTAAAGATAACTGACCTGTTTCTCTGGATATTGAATTATGCAGGCTTATCTTAATTTTGAAAAGATTTTTTGCAGAAAATAAGTTTCATTTGGGGGGAGGGACAAACTGAGGTCTGGAAGGGGACAAACTTGGGTCTGGAAGGGGCAGTTATCCCATGCCCCATAGCAATTATGCCCCTGTTAAGAATGTACTGCCCAAATTTGATTATAAGATTTTGGCGGTGGTTGTAGAGTGACTCAGGCCTCAGTAATTCAAGGGCCTTTTCATAGAGAGTATAGCTTTCTCCGATCACAATTTTGCAAGCATGTACTTGACGAGCCGCAGCTGCATTTCAGCAATTTTTTAAAAACTGGTATTAAACCAGTAAATTACAAAAAATTGACATTATTTACCACAATCTTTCTCTATTCCAGGAATAAAGAAAAAAAACAACTAGTAAATAAACACTGGCGAAAACAGCTGCTTACTCAATTCTGAAAATATCATGGTTGATGCAACCTAGTAAAGAGCAAACCACAGCCCATAGTAACCGAAAGTTTATAAAAGTGTTTTGACTGTCTTAATAGCCTGTCTAAACTTTGAAAAAAAAAAACTTAACCTGAACGTTTTTAACCCACCACCTTGAAAAATAACGGAAATCCCTTTTTTGCATGAGTTGCCAAGATCTGTCTTCATTTTTTTCTTTTTTTTCCAAGGTTTAATCAGGCGTGTGCGCAGAGGGGGAGGAATACCAAACAACCAAATGAAAAATCCATTAAAGTTAGTCTAGTCATCCCTAGTCGTCTCAGATAATCGTACTTCAGCTTCTTTAAGGGATTTCGACATTATTATATGGAAACAAGTTCTAATTGCCATCCTTACCAACAGACTATCAGCATTTAAATACTCCCAATGAATCGTTAACAATTATTTTTTAAATTGGTAAGTAGGTGATTTGTTTTAGCATATTTAAAATTATTTGATAAATGTGTTTCTCATGGGAAATACAAAGATAAGATTCATAAAGTGGGCGTTATTACCCTTACACGGCTTTTGAGATCCATCGTAGTGGACAATGAGTATCTTTCATCCGCATTAACTTATTTCAAAAATGTTACCGGGTTTGCAACTCCCACCTTCTCCCCGGAATGTTTCTCCATCTCGTAAATTAGTCACCAAATCCAGCTAAAAAGATTATTTCTCCTCGATAATTTAAGAATATTTCTCCAGCTGCAACCTGCAGAATATATCTCCCCAACCTGCAGATAAAAAACCTTAAACATCCCCCCCCCGTCCCAAACGAAAACTCTAGGTAAAAGCCCCCGACCAAAAATTATTTGAAGATAATCCCCTTCCCCCCTCCCGACAAAAATATTGGATATGGTTTTGGTTGAAACTAACTTGATATCAATTTTCAGCTTAGAAAAAAATTTTCATCACCATTAATTTTGGCCTAAACGTAAAGAGCTTTGGTTCTACGATCAGGAAAGACCACAAAGCTTTTTTTTTAATCTTTATGAAAAAAAAAATTAGCAAGTTTTTACGGAAAAAAGCTTTTTGTAAATTTTTACGGAAAAAAGTTTTTTTTGGAAATTTTATCGAATGCCTTGGAAGGTTAGAGAAGGGCCGATCATCAAAACATGACATAAGGGGGGAAGGACTCCAACCATTTCCAAATCTTAAAAAGGGCACTAGAACTTTCAATTTCCAATCAAATTAGCCCCTTGTCAAGTTTTCATGACCACCCCTTCCATACGAAGTTGCCGGGGAAAATATAATATACTCGTATTGAAGTCATATGAATCTGCTATGTACAATCTGTATATAGTAGCAAATATATTAACATTGTTTTCCAACACTCATGAGTTTTAACTCAATGAAACCTTACACATTATTTAAACCTTTAAAAGAGGTTAAATTTATTTATTAACGTTCTGTCTCCACCATTTTTAAATAATATGAGGTGGCCGTTTGCCAACTCACCTACTGCAACAATTTTTCAGTATTATCTCGTACCCACAGTAGACAGAATATACCAGTAAGCTTATCGCAGCTCATTTCTGATCTTCATTCTCATTGCAAACAAAAAGCTCCTCCCACTTATTTCTGCATTAGCGGGAATATTTGTTATTCTGTTTGCGATTGTTTCAATGCACTTTGATGGAAACAGACGGAAACAGACTAACCAGTATTCCCGCTAATCTGACTTCGCCTATGTTTATATCTGCAAAAACGTTCTCCGGAGCACTCGCACCCCGGTCCGGGTTTTTATAATGGGTGAGATAGAGAATGATCATACTGGATTATATATGAACTGTGCTCGTACCTATTCAAATAATATATCTAAAGGTACGACAATGAAATAAAAATAATTAATGAATAAACAATACAATAGAAAACCAACTATAGTTAAAACTCAGAAATGGGCGACATTAAATTAAAGAAGAAACTTATATGATGGCATCACTAGCTGAACGCATCAAACAAAAATCAAAATATCTTCAAATACCATGTTTGAATTTTTTAATTCCTGTTTAACGCTAAGTGATGAAAAAATAGCCTAGAAAAGGAAGTGAAACTTCCTAGTACTTAAACCTTAACAAATTTACCATCCAAGATATTTAATGTGTCTTGTCCAGCTATATAGAAGAACAGAGTTCCAGCTCTTCAACTTAAGTAAGTTTTATTTCAGGTAAAATTTTTGTCTAAGCACCATCGGTTCGCCAGTTTACAAACCTTTTGAAACCTTTTATTTCAATAGGGAAAAAGGAAGAATAAAAATATTATAATGAGAACAAATAACTAATTATATTTAAAACTTATAAATAGGCAAAAGTAATACAAAGGGCCTAACGAACACCAAAACTTGTAAATAGGCGAAAGCAATAGGATGGAAGGACCTAGTGAACTTAACGAACACCAACAGATCTTGGAACGTCATGTTTGAAAATGTGTAATTCCTTTTTAAAGCTTAGCGACGGAGGATATTGCCTAAAAACAGGGAGTGAAACTCGTTAGTGCTAAAAACCTAACAAATTTACCTTCTAAGCTATATAGTGTGTCTTGCCCACGAACACAGAAGGACACAGTTCCATCTCTTCAACTTATAAAAGTTAATATAAAACCACCAGTAGGGCTGTTTGGACACCTTTTCAAATATTCAGTTCGACAGAGAAAAGAAAAATTAAAAACAGTAAAAAGAAAGAATAATAACAGAAAATCAGTTATATTTTAGCTTATGAATGAGTGAAATTAATAAGATGGTGAAATGAATTTATGAAATTTGAATGATGACCTAATTACTAACTGACGCACCACACTAAAAGTAAACATCTTGGAATACTATGTTGGAAACGGTGTAAAAAAAGGAAAAATAGCATAACAAAGAAAAATTTTAGGCAAAATACCCTAGAAAAGCTATCAAAGTCGTATAGTACGTCTTGTCCTCATAGAGAAGGAAATGATCCCAACACGTGTTCTCAGAGAATTTTTTTTTCGTAAAAAATAACAAGAATATATCAGACTATGATGCTTAAGTGCCCCACTAGTGGCAATGAAAAAGCACGAATAAAATAAAGAGACAAATCACTGCTTCCTATCAAAATAGGGTATTCAGTTCAGGAGAATACTAGAAATGATTCAGAAAATTTTGTATTTGGTGAATTTGTGGATGATAGAGGAGAAGGATTTGAGTCTCGATCTTTCTGACCCCCCCCTCCCATGGTTTTTCTGGCGCCCAATCATCCTGTTTTTTTCTTTTAGAATAAATTTGTCTATTTGGCCAATCATTGGAACCTTTGTCACATTGCCCCCCCCCCCCTAACATTTTCCTCAGTGGCGCCCTTGTCATTGGGACTCCCCCAAGATTTTTCTCTAGATCCACCTCTTAAAGCATCAAATCCACATTTGTACGTCTTATCCTGTCATTAAATAAAAAAAAAAACAAGTTTTTTTTAACTGAAAGTAAGGAACGGCGTTAAACTTAAAACGAACAGAAATTATTCCGTATATGAAATAGGCTGTCCCCTCCTCAACGCCTCGCTCTTTACGCTAAAGTTTTTCATTGTTTATAAAAATAGAGTTGTGAAAAAGTCAAACTTTAGCGTAAAGAGCGAGGCGTTGAGGAGGGGACAGCCCTTTTCATATAGGGAATCATTTCTGTTCGTTTTAAGTTTCAACGTCGTTCCTTACTTTCAGTTAAAAAAAACTTGTTTTTTTTAATTTAATTTTTGAACGTTTTTGAATTAATGCAGGTTTTGATTTTGGCTCACCGTACATGAATAATAAAAAAAAAAATTGAATATTAATTTTACTTTTATTTGGTTAAATGGCTTTCTCGAAACCTGTTTAATTTTATTTACGAACGTTTTTATTAGTAATAAATATAAGTAACTTACGTAACGAACTTCTATATTCATATAGTTTTAATGCGTATATTAGAGGGTTCGCCCCCAAGTCAATACCTTGCTCTTTAAGCTAAAGTTCGAATTTTGTTCCAATTCTTTAAAGATGACCCCTTAATCACAAATGCCGTTAAGTAGAATAAATAGCACCTATGAAAGTGCTAAATAATCTTTGGCTTAAAGAGCTAGGTATTGACTAGGGGGTGAACCCAATCATATAAGTAATGTTTTCTGTTGTTTGAAGTTTTGATGTTGCTCCTTACTTTCAGTTGAAAAACTTGTTTTTTTTTTATTTAATTTCTGATCGTTTTTTTTTTTAAATAATGCTGGGAAATCCGGCGCCCCCTTCATAGCAATGTCCCTTCCCCCATGAAAACTTCCTTCATGAAAAGATCCTTCCACATAATCCCCGACCCACTCCCCGGCCCCCCTACCAGAAAAAATCTCCCCTGAAAACATCTGTATACTTCCCAATAACCAATACTATATGTTAACATTGGATAAAGTTTATAAGTTTTAGCCGGGGACTCCCCCTGTGGACTTCGGGGGATTAAGTCATCCTAAAAGACATAGTTATCATATTTTAGACCATGCTGAAATGTACATGTCGAGATTTTTATTAGGTGAATTTTGGAAAAAATGAGCGTGGGAGGGTGCCTAGTTGCCCTCTATTTTTTTCACTTAAAACGGGCATTAGAACTTCTACTTTCCGTTTGAATGAGCCCTCCCACGATATTCTAGGACCACTGGGTCGATACGATCACCCGTGGAAAAAACAAACAGACAAACAAATAAACACGTATCCGTAATCTTTCTTCTGGCAAACAATGCAAAATTCCACATTTTTCTAGATAGGAGCTTGAAACCTCTGCAGTAGGGTTCTCTGATACGCTGAATATGATGGTATGATTTTCATTAAGGTTCTATGAATTTTAGGGGGTCTTTCCCCCTTTTTTCAAAAATCAGCCAAATTTTCTCAGGCGCGTAACTGTTGATAGGTAGGACTAAACTTGAAGAAACTTATATATTTGAAATCAACATTAAAATCTGATTCTTTTAGTGTATCTATTGGTATCAAAATTCCGTTTTCTACAGTTTCGGTTACCATTGAGCCGGGCCCCTCCTTACAGTTCGTTACCACGAACTGTTTGATACAGAAGAACACGATCCCAACTCGTGTTCTTAGAGAAGTTTTTTTTTCATAAAGAATAACAAGGAGAAGAAAAAATCGAAAAGATTTTAACCTTATAAAGGAGTCTTTATATTCAAAAAAGGTAGTAGAAGTTCCCCTTTTTATACTTCAGCGATCTGGATATAATTGTCTATAATAGAAAGAAAAGGCTTGCTACTAAACCAGCCAAGCAAGGTGAATAAATCAAAAGGGGAAAGCCCTACTGAAGGGGAATTTTTATACAGTAAGAGATAACTAATGCGATATAATAGAAAATAAGATAGAAAATAGAAAATAAGATATAAAATAGAAAATAAGAAGTGGTATTTTGACCGAAGAATCGCGTATAGGAGTCAGCTTACTTGACAGATTTGGGAAATAACAATAACAATAAAATTAAGTATCCAACATAAAAGTGTCTCAAGTAGAGAATTCAATTTGGGCAGATGATTCGTTTGTATCCCATTAATTGATAGATTTCTACCACGAAAAAATGAAGCAACGAAACATCAGAGAGAAAGAGATAGCAAAATGATAGACTCAAAATGTTCAAGGCATGATTGAGTTCACAAGGATGTTCTCGCCTTCAAAACGCAGAGGTTAGCCCATGCATAGGTGCCACTAGGGTCAGGGCACAACGGAGGCCCTGGGAAAAAAGAAGACACTTAGAAAATGGACCAAAGGGGGGAAAATGAGAAATACCCGATTTAATTCGCGGCAAATATAAAGCCCTGGTAGCACTTGCACCAACCCCCCCCCCCCCCCGAAAATATCTTGGCCTTCGAGCCCTTGGTATGGGACACAATTTTGTGTTTATGCACGATCACTGACTTAATAAAGAAAAAAAAAAAATAAAGAAAATTGCCGTCTCCAGTAACTCGGTTAATTCTGCCACTTCATAAGTTCCTTCAACAACCGAACCGAGATTCGGTTATTGAATATACATATTTCGTTGAATCAACACTTTTTGTTTATGCCGCGGAAGCAATAGGCTCTTGAAAGCCAGGTTCTTGAAAATACTTTCTGGACCTCGTATATGTGAGAGGTCAAGATTTACGCTGCGGTATCTGGTTCCTTTGATTTGGTCGAAGTATATCTATAGATATAACGTTGTCACTTAATGCCATCAGATCTCGGCTTCGAACGTTGCTCATACAATGCTTTAAAAACTAAAAACTTATTTTGGTGAAGGATGGTGTCTTGTATTTATTATTTTAATTATTTTCTGATTGTTTGGATATGATCTTTCTGCACTCCCTGCCCACTGTAGCCTGATAATTGGTATTATTAAGTTAGTATTATCTCCATTGAACGTGTATTGGAGGTAGGTTGGATTGGAGTGACATGTCATTGTTATTTCTTTAACAAGAAATACAGGCAAGAATAGTTGTGTTTATTTCAACAATATTGGTGTATTGTTTCTTGTTTTTACTGGATGGTATACGAGCTCTGCCCCCCGCCAACAGAAAAATGTATAAATGTCAGTAATTTATAAAGAACTTAGCACCTTGATAAAGGTGCTATAAATAAAGAACTTAGCACCTTGAACCATACTCGTTTTCCTGATATGCTGGTGCGAAATGAGAATTAGAAGATGCACTATTTGGTACGCACTTTTAAAACGCAGTATTCATCCTCTTAGTGAAAAAAAATATTACCGTTTCTGGTGACTTGGTTAATTCTGCCGCTTTACAAGTTTCTTCTATAGCAGAACCAATCAAAGGGGAAAGCATTGAGCTGGATCGGAGCAAATTTAATTTCCCTCCTGGGACTGCGGTAGAGGCGGACGTGCTTAAGGTCAAAGCCTCGCTGAAAAACAAAGGTGGACAGTCCTTTGAAAAGATTTCTTCCAATAAAATCAACGGATTAAACTAGATCTTTTTGTCGGAGAAAAACAAAAGAATGATTCTAAGAGTTGGTAAACGGGATGGTATTTCTAGCCAATCGACGTAAAAGGGGCAATTCAACGTTATTTGCTCTTACAAAGCGTTTTAATTGTTATTTAATCAAGTATAGTTTTACAAAAGTAATTATGATGAAAAGGGTACATAAATTTTTGTCTAAGGGACAAGTAGGAATAACAGTTGGTAAAAGAGGATGGTATTTCTAGCCAATCGACGTAGAAACGGGCAATTCAACGTTATTTGCTCTTACAAAGCGTTTTAATTGTTTTTCAATCAAGTATAGTTTTACAAAAGTCATTATAATGAAAAGGGTACATAATTTTTTGTCTAGGGGACAAGTAGGAATAACGGTTGGTAAAAAGGGATGACATTTTTCATGAATTGTTAAAACAGGGTAGGGGTGTGGAACAAAGTAGATAAACAGTTTGTAAACATAAGGTTGTCTCTTGTCTTTATTTGCAGCAGTAACGTTTTTGAGTTCTGAATTCTTTATTCAACAATAGTACAACTATATATGCGGGAGGGCAACGCAGTTGCGCTCATGTATGTTCTATATCCTACCCGTCTTTTTCGAGACTTTTAAATGCACGATCTTTCTTCAATTCGCGTTTATTATTTTAAATATTGTAATTTTTACTTGGTTTTCCAATTTGTGTTAGTAACATTAAATTAGTTTTGAGATTTAAAATTAAAGAGCCGTTGGAATTAGCTAGAATTAAGAGGGATAATTTTCACCATAAGCATGAAAATTTTCTCTTTATGCATAACCTTTTTCCCCCACAATTTACGTAATGTTTGATTTCGTGTTGTTAGTTTTTTTACGTAATTTATTCAGTTATATTATTAAGCCCTTCTAACATCAATATTTTGTTTCGTTTGTTGAAGCATTTCATTTTTCTTTTGTAATTTAATTTATGTATGTTATATACTCCTCAATTTTGAGGTAAATAAATAAACAATAAAAATAGAAGAAAAGAAATCAATATAGCCATCACCACGCTTCACAGAGGAGTAAAAGGGAAAAGGTGATTTTTAAACTACTACGACTACTAACAACTCACCGCAGGCAGCACCTAGCTGCCTGAGGCCAACACAGCTACGCACGCTCCTCCTCCATCCCAATTTTTAAACTACAAGACACTTTAAGAAAGAAAAGAGCAGAAAAATGAAATTAAAGTGTGGAAGTAACCAAAGTAAATATAGCTAATTACATTTAAAGCCTCTTCTTTAAAGATTCCCGGTGCTTTTTTCTCCTTCAACCGTTTTTAATTACATCAAAAACGTTTTCCTGTTTAAGCGACGGAAACTTCTCTTGCTAATGCAAAGCGCAAATCAAAATGACCATTATCTATGTTCTAGTTTTGGCATTCTATGTAATATCTATCCTATTCGAAAAGCGATTAATATTGAAACATAAATCTTAATCATGACTAGACGCTGAAGAAAAGTAATTGCCTTCTGTTTCGTGGTTACAATTAACTAAATTAAAAGCGAAATGAATTTTTCCATGATAAGCATAGAACAAATTAAAAATTCTAAACAAGCAAAAATTAGCGTAGGCTATATAAGATGTCAAACTTCAAAAACACAAAAATTTTAAATAAAGAAGTCAAACTCCAAACGAGCACAAATTACAAAAATCAAGTAGATAATTTCAGAGACCACACTTCCTTTCCATGACGATAAATAAAAGTTCAAATAGGGACAAAATCCTTTTTTGTGAATTTCTATCATTGTTATCATCATCACTGTCTATTAAAAGGATTTTATTCCAAAGGATTTCAGCCGCAAAACGAGCCAAAATTGCAATGAATAAAGAAATGAAACTCAAACAGATTTACAAGATTTACAGATTTACAGATTTACAAGAGATTTACAACCAACGGCATCAGAACCACGACTTCTGAAGTGAAATACTAAACTCCTTTTGATTTTGGACTTCTATGCTGCAACGTTCGCCCCTGATTGGTAATCAAAAAGCTCAAAAATACTTGTCTACCAGCTTTGGAAGAAACCAACAAAAAATTGTGAAATGTGCTTTAAAG